>NC_057799.1:446168028-446262216 GCF_018294505.1 Triticum aestivum | reverse complement strand
CGGGGCGCAGGTGAGGTGGCGGGCGCTGGTTGGCTGAGGTGGCGGGGAAGGCGACGTGGCGGCCTCTCATTGGCCGGAGCGACGTGGCAGCGGCGGTGGACGTGTCCGACGCGGAGGCGGACATGTTCGGCGGCGGGGAGGAGCGGGGCTAGGGTTTCATCTGCGCGAAATTTCGGGGAGGGGCACATATTTATAGGTAGGAGGAGCTAGGAGAGTCCAAATGAGGTGCGGTTTTCGCCCACACGATCATGATCGAACGACCGAGAGCATGGAGGAGGTTTGGATGGGCTCATGGGCTGTGGCGAAGAGGGGCTGGGCTGCAAAGAGAGAGGGGTTTCGGGCTACGCGGTTAACCGTTGGGGCATCAAATGACCTCCAAATGGAACGAAATTTGACGGGCGGTCTGTCGGTGCTATACCAAGGCCACTCGGCAAATCTCGGGCCATTCCAAGATCGTTTTTCTCCCGCTCATGAAACAAGGTCTGAGAGGGGCGATGGGCGCGTGCGAGAGTGTCGGATCGCGAAACGGACAACGGGGAAAAGGACCGGATGCAAGTTTTGAAAAACATGATGATGCAATGCAGATGATGACATGGCAAAATGCAACGCGCAAGCAAATGACATGGCAACGATGGCGAATAACTGGCGGACACCTGGCGCGTCGAATCCGGGGCGTTACAGGGCACCTCCTCCTCCGGCTATTGTATCGATCAAGTTTTTATGTTTGATCAATTATGAAGATTGGGATAGCAGTTTTTGATGTCCACTCGAGTTCGAAATGATATTTACCTTGAAGGTACATGGTTTGCAAAAAATTTATACTGTCAGTAGTTAATAATGCTAGTTACCTTCAGACTTTTGTATTTGGTTTAATGCTCATGCACAGCTAGTATACCAATGCTGAAACGTGTTACCTTTACATTTTGTATTGTTAATTATTATAGAAATCTTCCAGTGCTAGAGTTTATTGAAATCTGTTCAGTAAAACTATTGTACTGTACCCTGTAATAAAATAACTACTCTACTGTTGCACTAGCCACTGGACTAGTGTATATTTGTACTATTCAAAATTTCGACTGGTGTTGCATTAGCGTATGGACATACATAAAGTGTGGCAAGCTTTCCCAGATATGTGCTCAAGAAAACTACTACCTGTTTTTCTAAATACTAGATGTTTGGGTACTTTAAACTGAACCGCGAAAATGTCTTGTATTAAGGAACATAGGGTGTAGAGTTCACTCAAATTATCCCGGTAAAGCTAGTCACACCTTTTTTAAAATTAATGTTCATTATGTTATCGGAGGAGGTCTGTAAGTTTGTCTCTAATGCATGTCGACTACATACCTGACATCATGATGTAATGTTAAGTCATTTCCTTTTGTACAGTGTCACTGAATTGTCAAGGCGGTGATGTCATTTTATTTTAGTTGAACTGCACAAAATATGCTTAAAAGAAGAGGAAAGGTCAGGAATCAATCATTCTTTCAGAAAGAACTATACATTCCTTTCTGACATCACCCGATGTTGCCTTATTTATTCCTTCAAACAGGTGGTTAGAAACAGTCTTGCTACCTTTTCCCATTAAGAAATTGGAATGCTTATATTTGTGAGTCTATGCTTCAACTAGTGCCACTTTTATAGTAATCACACTTTCAATATCTATGCAAACAAGGATGCTCGATTTTAGTGGAACTGCACAAAAAGTCCAACTAGTTCAACATTAGGAGCATGTTTTCTTCCAAACCTTTATATCCAATTGGTGGCACTATGAGCTGTTCATTAGGAAGGTACATGGTTTGCTACTCTTTTTGTCCTGTCATTACATAGTAATACTAGTGGTTTGCATGTGAATTTATTGGCAGGGTGGACCTACATTGGAGGTGCAGGACAGGATTCAATGATTGGATGCTCAATTTCGGTTGTATCGATTTCACCTCTTCCATCATTGTGAACATGGATATCCTTGGTTTGATGAAGAATAGGCGCTATATTTCTGCTCTGCACAAGCAAATCAATTCAATATGAAATTGTCCAGGGCAAAACATGACTGTATCAAATTGTCCAGTGCAAAACATGACAGATGCCAAGCGGAAGAGACATGTTTAAACCGAAAATACAAGGTGGGGTATATGTTTACTAGCTACTTGATATTTGTGCAGACAGAGATGTCTGCCCGTTGCTATTTGGAAAACACACAAAGTGACCGCAATTTTGGTTGAACTGCACAAGAGAATAGTATAGTCACTGCATGCAGTGCCATTTGGAAATAGACACGGAAAGATTGGATAGTCACTTCATGGACTGGAGAAAAGTATTACTGTACTATTTATTGGCCAACACTAGGTGCTTCATTGCTTTGGTCTGATTATACAATGGGCATCATTTTGCCTAAGTTAAAGTTTGTATTCCGAAAATAGTCTCGCCGTGTGATCGAGAGAAGACCAAATCATATTGCAGTGGATGTTCCTCCATCATGTGTGGTTCATTCTCATGGTTCCAGCTGTTGGTGAAACCACTTACGTTTGCAAGAGGAATTGTAAACTTCATAAAAAAATTCTTTCAGTCTGTACTGAATGTTGGCCAAGAGAAGCATCCATGTTAGTAGGAAGAACATATGTTTTTTCTAGATCTTTGCTTTTGGAGCTACATATTTGTATATGATATGTGAATCATTGAGATGCATTAACATGTTGATCTTATGTATGGGAATCGTACTAGTTGGTTTTGAATTTGGGCTACTAATGTGAACATATTACAATGCCAGGCCTATGAGTCTCGTGTGAACATTTCGAACGGATCGACTCTTACTGCTATGCACAACATGATCCTTATTTCTGTGTTCTCAGTGTTTACAAGTTACTAATAGTTCCTTATTTCTGTTTGCTCAATGTTTACAAGTTACTGTTCGATCACTAGATAGCCTACTAATGTGCTCCTGGCAGTTTTAGTTGCGACGCAAGATCCGAAGTGGCAGTTTTTTGAATAAAAATGCCTACCTCTGAAGAAACTGACAAGCTCCTCTGAAGAAAATGCCATGCGAATATGAAGAAACTGCCAGCAAAAACGTTTGCAAATGCCTTATCTCCCAGCGAACGTTCATCAGCTAATGCGATCGTACACGTACACCATCCGACCTACTCGATCCTTCACAAATAAATAGCGGATCATGCACGTACTACCTCCTTTCCGGTTTGCAGGGTTTAATTCAAAAATCTCACCAACCAAGGTAGCTGATGAGTGGTGGAATGATTTTTGACAAGGAGGGAGTACCTCATCTGGATGATTCGAGTGCACTCGTTTGACCGTCATGCCGGCGTGCGACCCAGCACGGACGGGACGCACCACTGACGGGACGGGACGACAATTTCATAATTTCAGTTTTTCTAGTTTTCCACGGCAAGCTGGCGCACTAAGCCATGCCGGCTTTTGCATTGAATTCCGATGACCGTCGCGTTTCCCGCGACACGCTGGTTCGCCTACCTTCCGCCTATAAGTAATGTTTCTTGGCCTTCTATGGTGGTACCGTGACCCAACTCGCCCTATCCTCATAAGCCCCCACCGGCCCGATGTCACTCACCACTTATCCTCACTCTCGCCACGTCCGCCATGCCCCCGCCCGTCCGCGATAGGCGAGGCCGGAGGCGGTCACCGCCGGTACTAGTGTTCGGTTTTTCACAGGAAGGCAGACGGAGGGAGGAGGCATTCTATCGGTCTTTAGATGGCAATGCGGAGATCGAGGACTTGTTGGAGCGCGACCGCCTCGTGGAGGAGCAGGAGTTGTTGGAGCGCGACCGCTTGGCGGAGGAGTAGCGTATCGCCGATTTGGGCCGCCAGCGGGACATGGAGCAGCAGCGCACCGATGCTCTGAGTCGCGAGCAGAGTGCCCGCAACTGGGCCGACTACATGGAGGCTGGCGCCTGGCAAATAGCCCTGGAGGCTGTCGGGCACGCACGCGTTTGCGACGCCGATTTTTACTACCAGCTCGTCAAGTGGGTTTCTCGCTTAGAAGCCGAAGCTTCGGTGGACCACGCCGGCATGGAAAGGGCCAACGCGCGGGAGCAACGCGCCCTATCGCACCTCTGGCAAGTCCGAGGCGAGGCGGAGGACGCCGGTGCTGGCGTTTAGCGTGTACCGCAGATGGAGGCCGGCATCGTCTAGTTAGCTAAGAGTAAGTTAGTACTTGTACGCTACTAGAGTATTAGTGGGAGTAGATAGTTAAGTTGGCTATGATGGTTGTCAACGTGGAAGTTCAGTACTCTATATGTGGATCAGACCTGTTACTTTGCTCTGAATGTTGAACTTTCCGTTTGAACGTACGGAATGGGCTGTTATTTTTTTAAATGGGTTGTATTTGTCCTCCACGGGATTAGAGGCTGACTTGTGGGCCTACCAAGTTGACGCGTACACAATCAGGAGATGATTGTACGTGGAGAGGATGACAGCAGGGACTAGCCAAAGTCATGGCACTATGCAAGGAAGTGCCTCCTTATTTCAATCAAATAAAAAATGACTCCTCCTAATGGATTTCTGACATCTGGGTCCCATGCCATTGTCAACGTAGTCAATAAACGAGAGAATTTCACAACGAGCGGCTGACACCAGGGACCCAGCAGCTCGCCCAGTTATTTTTGTTTTGGGTTAATTTGATAAATGCCACTCCAAATCTGGTGTTTCTGAGAAATGCCACTACAATTTCCAAACTTTGAAAAATGCCATTTCATGACATTTCCAGTGGCACTTTTCGAAGTCTGGAGTGGCGTTTTTCAAAGTATACAAATTGCAGTGGCGTTTTCCAAAGTTTGCAAAAATTGCAGTGGCATTTTTCAAAGTTTGGAAATTGCAGTGGCATTTTTATGAATCGCCATAATTGGAGTGGCATTTATCTAATTTCTTTTTGAGACGGGAGAGGGGTGTCAACTGGGCTATGCGGGGCACTCTGGCCTGTCTAGACAGCCTTCTCTTTTATGTTTACCACAGACCAGCCCAGTAGTTTTTTTTCTTTCTGAAAATTGCTAGCCCAGTTTTTTTGTGATTTGCCAAGTAAGTCACTTTGTCAAGCCTGTTGGGCTGCAAATCTTTCAAGACGAGGAGGGTTTCATTTGGATGGACGAGAAAATGGCCTATGAGTAATGAGAAATGGGTTGTACATTTTTAAAACACATCAAACCGGCAATTAGTTTCAAAAAAAATTCATTTCGAGATTTCAAATTGCATTAACTTTAATGCGTGGACAATTTGTTGGATTTTATATTGATATAAATTTATTTCTAAAATCAGTTTGAATGTGACTCGAAATTTCGGGATTAAAAATAGTTCGGACCGCACCGAAATATGCAAATTTTCGTATAATTTTTAACCGTGGCCACAATATGGCCTGTAATGCTAACAAAAAGAATATGGGCTCCAAAAAACCTTAAGAATTAGCAAATGGGCTGTAAATTATTAGAAATAATGGCAGATGCGTTGTATGATGTTTTCCACAGATTTGAGGCCTTCCTAAAAAAAAGGTTGACGCACAAGCAGTGACTGTTGGATGTCCATCCAACGGCTGTCGTGCTTCTTCAATCTCTGCTCTTCCTGCTCCAGCCGCTCAAACAAGCACCGGCGGTACTGCCTGCTCCCTCCTCCCCGCGGCCGGCTGTGCTACCGCGCAGGCCTCACCGCCCCACCGTACGCCCATCACTGGCCTAACCATCCCTCTACTCAGCCGCAACTGCTGTTATTCTCCGGCGACGGCAGACGAACCAGTAAACCCTCGTACAGTCGTACTCCCCTCCGCGTGGGAAACAACTGCCGAGTCTTCCCTGCCTCCGTGTCGTTCCCTTCCTAGGCCTCACCGTCATCCACCGCCCTGGTGCTCTCGGCGTAGCCTAGTCAACGTGGTCACCGACCGACATGCATCTGAAGTGGACTGTACGTGGAGAGGCTGACAGCTGGGTCCACGGCTGCACGCAAGGAAATTCCTCCTTATTACGCACAAAATAATGATTCCTTCACCTGACATCTGGGACCAACCGAAAGGGCCTCTGTATTTCGCAAAAAAAAATGTTACCGCCGCTGACAGCTTGGACCCACCAGCTATATCTTCGCACGCAAGGAAGTGCCTCCTTATTACACACAAAAGAAATGAATACTCCCCCTGCTAGCCGGGACCCAGTATAGTGGCAGGCTGACTTGTGGGCCTACTAAGTTGACGGGGACGGAGGGCTTTGTCAACTTAGTCAATATGCACGATTCTAGCTCCAGTGACCGTACGATGTCCATCCAACGGCCGTAGTGCTTCTTCAACCTCTGGTCTTCTTGCTCCAGCCGCCCAAACCAGCGTCGGTCGTGCCTCGTGCTCCTGCCTCCCGTGGCCGGCTGTGATGCGGTGGAGGCCTCACCGCCCCCTACTACTCCCACCATTGGCCAGGCCATCCCTCGACTCACCCACACCCTCTGTTATTCTGCGGCGACGGTAGCCTCACACCGCAGCGAACCAGTGAACCCTCATACTCCTCTACGTGTGGGCATCCACTGCCGCATCTTCCCCGGCTCCGCGTCATCCACTTCCTAGGCCTCGCTGTTGTCCACCGCCCTGGTGCTCTCGGCGCGGCGTGGTCAATGTGGTCAAGGAACGAATTCCATCGGACGCGGACTGCACGTGAAGAGGCTGACAGCTGGGTCCACGGCCGCAGCAAGGAAGTGCCTCCTTATTAAGCGCAAAATAATTATTCCTCCACCAAACAGCGGGGACCCACCGAATGGGCCACCATATTTTGCAAAAAAACATTTCTCCCTGACTACTGGGACCCACCAGCTACATCTTCGCACGCAAGGAAGTGCGTTCGGGCAAAAAAAGATTCGCCCCCCTGACTGCTGGGACCCACCAGCTACATCTTCGCAGGCAAGGAAGTGCCTGACAGTTGGGACCCACCTGGTCGAAGCGTACGTAGCGTTGTCATTCTGGTCGCGAACGTGTACATACATACTGGTCGATGTAGAGGCGCGCACGTGTCGTAGTAGAGGCGCGCACGTAGCATGTACACGTACGTACAGCGGCCAGTGTGCAAGAAAGAAAATATGGCCACGTATGTACATACGGGCAGGGTCTCGAACTTCTACTCGCGCATACGTACGGCTAGGGCTGATGTACATGGCTGGGTCAGAACGGAGAAACAGCGTCGTCGTGTTCATGGGGAGCCAACCGGCTGGGTCGGAACGGAATGCGTCGTCGTGTTCATCAGGAGGGCTTGGACGGAACAGCCGATGGAAAAGAGGCCTGGCGTACCGCAGAACGGAGGAAAGGGCCTTGTGTTCGACCGGCCACGTTCGAAACGGGATCCTGTTCATCGGGAGGGGTCTGGCGTACCACAAAATGGAGGAAACGGGCCTCCTACGGTCGAAACGGGGGTCCTGTTGATCGGGAGGGGTGTGGCGTACCGCAAAACAGAGGAAACGGACATGTGTTGGAGCGCTACGGTCGAAACGGGGGTCCTGTTCATCGGGAAGGTTGTGGCGTACCGCAAAACAGGACTCCACGGGATACTGTTCATCTCCACCGTCGACCCCCTCCAGCCTCCACGGGCTACTGTTCATCCACCGTCGCCCTCCTCCAGCCTCCACCTGCGACTGTTCATCCACGGGCTCGTGTTCATCCAGCCTCCACCGCGTGCTACTCCACCGGCTACTATTCAACCAGCCCTCTCCACGGGCTCCTGTTCAACCACCCTCCACGGGCTACTGTTCATCCAGCCCTCCACTGTCTACTGTTCATCCTGCCCTCCACGTGGTGGTCCTGTTCATCCTGCCCTCCACGGGGTCCTGTTCATCCAGCCCCAACCGGCTCGATCGATCGGGGTCCTGTTCATCCAGAGGCAACACCACGGGGTCCTGTTCATCCACCCCCACCGGGAACTGTTCATCCAAACCCCCCATCAACGCTCACTGTTCATCCAGAGGCAGCATCGATCAGCTTCAGTTAGCAGCAGTAGCGAAGGAATCGCTCGATCGGGTTCAGTTAACAGTCATCGATCGATCGCTCGGGTTCAGTAACGCGTAGAGTGCAGTGCAATCGCTCGGGTCAGTTAGAACCCAACACCTCACTCGGGTTAAGTTAGAGCCCAACGCCTCACACCCACGCGCGTGCGTGTACGAGAGAAACGCGCATCGCTCGGCCCCGACCACCCACCGTAACCGGGAACACCCCGATATTTTCCTCGCCCTAGCTTCTACAACGGTTTTTTCTGTCATGGACGGCCCAAAGAATGTCATGCAGCTGCGTCTCCGGCCCGCCCAGGACGAAAAGCCCATTTTCTGTCATGATTTTTTGTCATAGAAGTAGGACCCCACCACATCTATGATGATACCGGGTTTTGTCACAATTATCGTCATAGAAGTGTCATAAGTATGATAGAAAAAAATTCGTTCGGCCCAAAATGTCACGGATGTGTCTTTTTTTGTAGTGAGAGGTCCCACTCACTTTCTTGTAAATACTGGCTTCTCCAAAAGTCTGTATAAAACCATATGCTTTGATCACACTATCAAAATGTTTATTCCAACTCCGAGAGGCTTGCACCAGTCCATAAATGGATCGATGGAGCTTGCACACTTTGTTAGCACCCTTTGGATCGATAAAACCTTCAGGTTGCATCATATACAACTCTTCTTACAGAAATCCATTCAGGAATGCAGTCTTTACATCCATTTGCCAAATTTCATAATCATAAAATGCGGCAATTGCTAACATGCTTCGGATGGACTTAAGCATCGCTACGGGTGAGAAGGTCTCATCGTAGTCAACTCCTTGAACTTGTCGAAAACCTTTTGCAACAAGTCGAGCATTGTAGACAGTAACATTACCATCAGCGTCTGTCTTCTTCTTGAAGATCCATTTATTTTCGATGGCTTGCCGATCATCTAGAAAGTCAACCAAAGTCCATACTTTGTTCTCATACATGGATCCCATCTCAGATTTCATGGCCTCAAGCCATTTTGCAGAATCTAGGCTCATCATCGCTTCCTCATAATTCGTAGGTTCATCATGGTCTAGTAACATGACCTCCAGAACAGGATTACCATACCACTCTGGTGCGGATCTTACTCTGGTTGACCTACGAGGTTCGGTAGTAGCTTGATCTGAAGTTTCATGATCATCATCATTAACTTCCTCACTAATTGGTGTAGGTGTCACAGGAACCAGTTTTTGTGATGAACTACTTTCCAATAAGGGAGCAGGTACAGTTACCTCATCAAGTTCTACTTTCCTCCCAGTCACTTCTTTCAAGAGAGACTCCTTCTCTAGAAAGGATCCAAATTTAGCAACAAAAGTCTTGCCTTCAGATCTGTGACAGAAGGTGTACCCAACAGTCTCCTTTGGGTATCCTATGAAGACACATTTCTACGATTTGGGTTCAAGCTTATCAGGTTGAAGCTTTTTCACATAAGCATCGCAGCCCCAAACTTTAAGAAACGACAACTTTGGTTTCTTGCCAAACCATAGTTCATAAGGCGTCGTCTCAACGGATTTAGATGGTGCCCTATTTAACATGAATGCAGTCGTCTCTAAAGCATAACCCCAAAATGATAGCGGTAAATCAGTAAGAGACATCATAGATCGCACCATATCTAGTAAAGTACGATCACGACGTTCGGACACACCATTACGCTGTGGTGTTCCAGGTGGCATGAGTTGCGAAACTATTCCGCATTGTTTCAAATGAAGACCAAACTCGTAACTCAAATATTCTCCTCCACGATCAGATCGTAGAAACTTTATTTTCTTGTTACGACGATTTTCTACTTCACTCTGAAATTCTTTGAACTGTTAAAATGTTTCAGACTTATGTTTCATTAAGTAGATATACCCATATCTTCTCAAATCATCTGTGAAGGTGAGAAAATAACGATACCCGCTGCGAGCCTCAACATTCATTGGACCACATACATCAGTATGTATGATTTCCAACAAATCTGTTGCTTGCTCCATAGTTCCGGAGAACGATGTTTTAGTCATCTTGCCATGAGGCATGGTTCGCAAGTACCAAGTGATTCCAAAAGTCCATCGGAATGGAGTTTCTTCATGCGCTTTACACCAATATGACCTAAACGGCAGTGCCACAAATAAGTTGCACTATCATTATCAACTCCGCATCTTTTCGCTTCAATATTATGAATATGTGTATCACTACTATCGAGATTTAATATAAATAGACCACTCCTCAAGGGTGCATGACCATAAAAGTTATTACTCATATAAATAAAAAACCATTATTCTCTGATTTAAATGAATAACCGTCTTGCATCAAAGAAGATCCAGATATAATGTTCATGCTCAACGCTGGCACCAAATAACAATTATTTAGGTCTAAAACTAATCCCGAAGGTAGATGTAGAGGTAGTGTTCCGACCGCGATCACATCGACTTTGGAACCATTTTCCACGTGCATCGTCACCTCGTCCTTAGCCAATCTTCGCTTAATCCGTAGCCCCTGTTTCGAGTTGCAAATATTAGCAACAGAACCAGTATCAAATACCCAGGTGCTACTGCGACCATTAGTAAGGTACACATCAATAACATGTATATCACATATACCTTTGTTCACCTTGCCATCCTTCTTATCCACCAAATACTTGGGGCAGTTCCGCTTCTAGTGACCAGTCTGCTTGCAGTAGAAGCACTCAGTCTCAGGCTTGGGTCCAGACTTGGGTTTCTTCTCCTGAATAGCAACTTGTTTGCCGTTCTTCTTGAAGTTCCCCTTCTTATTCCCTTTTCCCTTTTTCTTGAAAATGGTGGTCTTGTTGACCATCAACACTTGATGCTCCTTTTTGATTTCTACCTCCGCTGCCTTTAGCATTGCGAAGAGCTCGGGAATCGTCTTATCCATCCCTTGCATGTTATAGTTCATCACGAAGCTCTTGTAGCTTGGTGGCAGTGATTGAAGAATTCTGTCAATAACACTATCATCCGGAAGATTAACTCCCAGTTGAATTAAGTGATTGTTATGCCCAAACATTCTAAGTATATGCTCACTGACAGAACTATTCTCCTCCATCTTGCAGCGGTAGAACTTATTGGAGACTTCATATCTCTCAATCTGGGCATTTGCTTGAAATATTAACTTTAACTCCTGGAACATCTCATATGCTCCATGACGTTCAAAACGTCGTTGAAGTCCCGGTTCTAAGCCGAAAAGCATGGCACATTGAACTATCGAGTAGTCATCAGCTTTGCTCTGCCAGACGTTCATAACATCTGGTGTTGCTCCTGCAGCAGGTTTGGCACCTAGAGGTGCTTCCAGGACGTAATTCTTCTATGCAGAAATGAGGATAATCCTCAAGTTATGGACCCAGTCCATGTAATTGCTATCATCATCTTTCAACTTTGCTTTCTCAAGGAACGCATTAAAATTGAACGGAACAACAGCACGGGCCATCTACCTACAACAACATATATATGCAAAATACTATCAGGTACTAAGTTCATGATAAATTAAAGTTCAGTTAATCAAATTATTAAAGAACTCCCACTTAGATAGACATCCCTCTAATCATCTAAGTGATCACGTGATCCATATTAACTAAACCATGTCCGATCATCACGTGAGATGGAGTAGTTTTCAATGGTGAACATCACTATGTTGATCATATCTTCTATATGATTCACACTCGACCTTTCGGTCTAAGAGTTCCGAAGCCATATCTGCATATGCTAGGCTCGTCAAGTTTAACCTGAGTATTCCGCGTGTGCAAAACTGTCTTGCACCCGTTGTATTTGAACTTAGAGCTTATCACACCCGATCATCACGTGGTGTCTCAGCACGAAGAACTTTCGCAACGGTGCATACTCAGGGAGAACACTTATACCTTGAAATTTAGTGAGAGATCATCTTATAATGCGACCGTCGATCTAAGCAAAATAAGATGCATCAAATATAAACATCACATGCAACCAATATAAGTGATATGATATGGCCATCATCATCTTGTGCTTGTGATCTCCATCTCTGAAGCACCACATGATCACCATCGTCACCGGCGCGACACCTTGATCTCCATCGTAGCATCGCTGTCATCTTGCCAACTATTGCTTCTATGACTATCGCTACCGCTTAGTGATAAAGTAAAGCATTATAGGGCGATTGCATTGCATACAATAAAGCGACAACCATATGGCTCCTGCCAGTTGCCGATAACTCGATTACAAAACATGATAAACTCATACAATAAAATATAGCATCATGTCTTGACCATATCACATCACAACATGCCTTGCAAAAACAAGTTAGACGTCCTCTACTTTGTTGTTGCAAGTTTTACATGGCTGCTACGGGCTGAGCAAGAACCATTCTTACCTACGCATCAAAACCACAATGATAGTTCGTCAAGTTAGTGTCGTTTTAACCTTCTCAAGGACCGGGCGTAGCCATACTCGGTTCAACTAAAGTTGGAGAAACTGACACCCGCCAGCCACCTATGTGCAAAGCACGTCGGTAGAACTAGTCTCGCGTAAGCGTACGCGTAATGTCGGTCCGGGCCGCTTCATCCAACAATACCGCCGAACCAAAGTATAACATGCTGGTAAGCAGTATGGCTTGTATCACCCACAACTCACTTGTGTTCTACTCGTGCATATAACATCTACGCATAAAACCAAGCTCGGATGCCACTGTTGGGGAACGTAGTAATTTCAAAAAAATTCCTACGCACACACAGGATCATGGTGATGCATAGCAACAAGAGGGGAGAGTGTGTCCACGTACCCTCGTAGACCGAAAGCGGAAACGTTAGCACAATGTGGTTAATGTAGTCGTACATCTTCTCGATCCGACCGATCCAAGTACCGAACGCACGGCACCTCCGAGTTCAGCACACGTTCAACTCGACGACGTCCCGCGAGCTCCGATCCAGCAGAGCTTCGCCAGAGAGTTTCGTCAGCACGACGGCGTGATGACGGTGATGATGATGCTACCGACGCAGGGCTTCGGCTAAGCACCGCTACGATATTATCGAGGTGGATTATGGTGGAGGGGGGCACCGCACACGGCTAAGAGATCAATGATCATTGTCGTATCTCCAAGGGGTGCCCCCTCCCCGTATATAAAGGAGTGAAGGAGGGGGAGGAGGCCGGCCTCCCTAGGCGCGCCCCATGAGGAGTCCTACTCCCACCAGGAGTAGGACTCCCCCTTTCCAAGTAGGAGTAGGAGAAGGGAAGGAAGGGAGAGAGGAAGAGAAGGAAAAAGGGGGCGCCGGCCCCCTCCTTGTCCTATTCGGACTAGAGGGGGAGGAGGCACGTGGCTGCCCTGGCCGCCCCTCCTCTTCTCCCACTAGGGCCCATGAGGCCCAATTAACTCCCCCGGGGGTTCCGGTAACCCCCCGGTACTCCGGTATATGCCCGAAACCTCCCGGAACCCTTCCGGTGTCCAAACATAGTCGTCCAATATATCGATCTTTACGTCTCGACCATTTCGAGACTCCTCGTAATTTCCGTGATCATATCCGGGACTCCGAACTACTTTCGGTACATCAAAACACTAAAAACTCATAATACCGATCGTCACCGAACTTTAAGCGTGCGGACCCTATGGGTTCGAGAACAATGTAGACATGACCGAGACACGTCTCCGGTCAATAACCAATAGCGGAACCTGGATGCTCATATTGGCTCCTACATATTCTATGAAGATCTTTATTGGTCAAACCGCATAACAACATACGTTGTTCCCTTTGTCATCGGTATGTTACTTGCCCGAGGTACGATCGTCGGTATCTCAATACCTAGTTCAATCTCGTTACCGGCAAGTCTCTTTAATCGTTCCGTAATACATCATTCCGCAACTAACTCATTAGTTACAATGCTTGCAAGGCTTATAGTGATGTGTATCATCGAGTGCGCCCAAAGATACCTCTCGGACAATCGGAGTGACAAATCCTAATCTCGAAATACGCCAACTCAACAAGTACCTTCGGAGACACCTGTAGAGCACCTTTATAATCATCCAGTTATGTTGTGACGTTTGGTAGCACACAAAGTGTTCCTCTGGTAAACAGGAGTTGCATAATCTCATAGTCATAGGAACATGCATAAGTCATGAAGAAAGCAATAGCAACATACTAAACGATCAAGTGCTAAGCTAACGGAATGGGTCAAGTCAATCACATCATTCCCCTAATGATGTGATCCCATTAATCAAATGACAACTCATGTCTATGGCGAGGAAACATAACCATCTTTGATCAATGAGCTAGTCAAGTAGAGGCATACTAGTGACACTCTGTTTATCTATGTATTCACACATGTATCATGTTTCTGGTTAATACAATTCTAGAATGAATAATAAACATCTTATCATGATACAAGGAAATAAATAATAACTTTATTATTGCCTCTAGGGCATATTTCCTTCACGCTGTGCCCGCCTGGACAAGGCAAAGTTCAGGATGGCGGCGGTGGACAAGGCGGACCTCGAGGAGCGCGTCGCCGAGACGCAGGCCTGGTTCCGCCAGGCCCATGAGGAACTGAAGGTCGCCCAGGATCTACTGGCCGAGCACAAGTAGGAGCTTGTCCTGAAGCAGGCCGACGTCGAGAAGGCCCAGGAGGTGGCGAGGGAACATGCCGCCAAGGATGAGGCCGCTCGGCACCAGCACCAGGCCGATATGAACTCCCAGGAGGAGGACCTTGCCGCCCGTGAGGAGGCACTCGCCGCCACACTCCGCGGCAAGGATGAGGAGGTCAAGAAGCTTGTCGTGCAGCGGACCCAGGAGCTGGAGCAGAGGCACAAGGAGGCACTCAATGCTCAAGCCCTGGTCCATGCCGGCAAGGAGAAGGAGCTGGAGGTGGAGCGAGATGGCCTGAAGAAACAGGTCCTGGAGCTGACGGAGGAGAGGGACGCGGCCAAAGGCGCTTTGGCTGACGCGCAGGCCACAGTCCTCGGCAAGTCCGAGCTACTCTCCAAGGCCAACGACTCCATCAAAGACCTGAAGCTGAAGCTGGAGGGTCTTGAGGGGACGCTTTCGGAGGTCAGGGCCCGGGAGGAGACCCTGACCAAGGCTCTGGAGGACGAGAAGCAGCTGCGGAGGAATGACGCCACCAACCATGAGGATTTTGTGAAGGGCGAAAACCTCTGGATCAGCCACCTCACCGACGTCGCCGGCGGGATCACCACACAGCTCGCTACCATGGGGATGCCGAACGTGAGGTACGCCCCGGAGCCGAACGTGAGTCCCAACGCCAAACTGAACCTGTTCTTCGAGGGTGTTCTTAGAGCTCTGGAGCAGCTCTGCTCTAACAGAGCGGCCTCTCTGGCCAATGAGGCCCGGAAGCTTTGCCGGGGTGCCCTGACCAAGGTCCTCACACCAAGGTGGCATACTGGAACCCCAACCTCGACTTCGACGCCGCGTTGGAGAGCTTGCTGGAGGTTGCGGACCTCATGGCGCTCGAGGAGCGTATCAAGCCCATCATTAGCCGCGTCGATGGAGTTCGGAGGATAGAGGGCCAACGCCGGGACTAGGCACCCCGTTTCTTAGCGCCGCTGCAGGTTTATGACCAAGACAATTTTTATCTTTAGTTAGAACCGCACCAACAATGGATGTAATATAACTCTGCAGTACTTTGAAACGATGCAGGTTATTTTCCTGTTCAATCTCTCTTTGTATGTCCACTCTATGTTAATTGGGTAGGCTTGCCGGCGCGTAAACCCAAGCCGCGACGCCTCAAGGACGGATCCCCAATAGCCTGCCGGGTGTGCTTGCTGCCAGGCGAACCACCTTACAGTTCTCAGCGCGGCCGCCTGAACTGTTGAGCGGACTCGAAACAGAACAAGAGCGTTGTAATAGCAGAAGGCCACCCTGCCGTTCTCGACACAGCTGCTCGAACTGTTGAGCGGACTCGAAACAGAACAAGGGTGTTGCCAATAGTAGAAGGGACCCGTTGCGTGCAGGTTTCTCATACAAAGGGGAAGATCTCTGAGGAGAATAATCTTATACAAAAATAATTGCTCAAAGTTTTGCGTGACTTAGCTTTTCTGTCGATGCGCAAGCGTTCACTGCATCCGCAAATGATGCTGCTCGTTCGGTCGTCTTCTTCCTTGGAAGCCATGGCGATGAAGACCTGCTAAACTAACTGCTAGACCAGATTTTCACAACTATGCCCCCTAACTGGTGCGCCAAGGATGTCGGGGGAAACGACACCTACGGGATCACTGGGGTCCCTTTTTCTACGGTTGGCGGGCGCGGGTAGACCTGGCCATGGGAAGCCCGGCCTGGTCGGCTCGTCCCAGCCCGGCCCGAAAAAGCCCGACCCGGCCCAGCCCGACCTTGTCCACGGGACGGGCACGGGCCTATATTTGAAGCCCGACAGCCGGGCCGGGCCTTTGCCCGTCAAATTCACGCATTAACGAAGAGGCCCGGCCCGTGGCCCGAGGCCCGATGGGCTTTTAGCATCATGGGCCGGGCTCAGGCCCAATTTTTAGGTCCGACGGCCGGGCCGGGCCTGGCTCGGGCCTTGGTTTTTTGCATCGGGCTTTGGTAGACCCGGCCCGAAGCCCGGCCCCGCCCGACAGATGGCTAGGTATAGGCGCGGGGTTGTGCAAAGAGCGGGTCTAGAAGCCAGCACAAGGATCGTTTACCCAGGTTCGGGCCGCGAGGATGCGTAATACCCTAGTCCTGCTTTGGTGTATATTTGAGTGTTCTTGAGCTCTTGAACTAGTAACGGTGTGTGCGTCATCCAAAAGATCTGAATCCTTTCTCTGTACGCCGCGGGCCTCCTTTTATAGGCAAAGGGGCTACCAAAGTGGCACATAGGAGGTGGAAAGCTATACAGTGTACAAGCTTATCGCCTGTCGTTACGGGACAAAATGCATTAAATGCGCTCCTTAGGTGTCCCCTTGCTTTATCGGGGATGGTAACGAAGCCCGTCCCGTCCGTCTGCTCCGTCTTGCTTCGACACGCGTCCAGTCCAACGAGGCATGCAGCGCTGTGTAGGTTGGCAGGCTGCTGAGTTGGCGTGGTGGTAGGGTCTTCATGAAGATCTGCATGCCACCACGCAGGTGCTTGCTGAGTTGGCCTAGAGGCTGCACGTCGCCATGCAGGTGCTCGCCTAGTTGGTGTGCTGGCAGCTGCATGGGAACGGCGGTGGAGCCTTGGCAGATGTGGGCCTGGCTGTGGCCCCGCGGATGTCTTCGGCAAGAGTCTTGCCGGGGCCCCTGCAAGGGTCTTGCCGAGGCGTCGTGGTCGTCCACGGCAAGGATCTTGCCGGGGGTCTCGTCGATATCCTCGGCAAGGATCTTGCTGAGGATTGTCGTCTTCTGATTATCATCTGATCTTGTAGGCTTCTGGTCTTCACAAAGATCTGCATGCCACCATGGAGGAGCCTCCCGAGCCTTGGTTCCAATGTGGTCGATGGTGTTGGAATGCTTGGGCTCAAGGGTGGCGGCTCTGCTGGTGTTGGGCAAGTTGCCCCGGCAAGGTCCTTGCCGGGGCTGTGGAGGCCACCTCGGCAAGGGCCTTGCCGGGGGAGTTCACCTCGCCCCTCTGCTCTTCGTGTTTCTGTCTTGGCGTTGCTCTGGTTGTCTTGTGGCTCTGCTTCCTCTGCCCCTCCAAGCGTTGCCAGGGGCGTGGGGCTGCGACTGCCCGCGCACAAGTAAAGGGGTACAAATAGGACACCTACTTTTGTACACCGACACAGATTGCCTACAAAGTGAGGAACATGATATCCCTAAGGAATATGATAGTCAAATTTCCGACCATTGTTGTGCTATGCGCCAGCTGTCCCAAAATATCTTACCCACCTAACGGTCATATCATTGAAGGGCATTTATGTCTTATCATGTCGGGCTGCTCCCTAGGCTATAAATAGCCGCCCCTACTACCACTAGCTGGTTGGCTGCTCTAAGAGAAACTGACACTTGTCATTTGAGAGCATCCCATCCTCCGAGGACTTTGAGCGAAAATCATCAAGTGAGGAAACCCAAACCCAAACACCTACAAACCCAAAGTGATTGACCATCACCGAAGAGATTGATCCTGCGTGGATTCGATGCTTGTTGCCTTTGAAGACTGTGCATCTTCCAGACGGTTAGGCGTCATGGCTTGAGCATCCAAGAGGAAATTGTGGATCGCTGAGTGACCGAGTTTGTGAAGGTTTGGAAGTCACCTGAAGACTTACCACGAGTGATTGGGCGAGGTCTGTGTGACCTTAGCTCAAGGAGAATACGGTGAGGATAGTGTGTCCTCAGGTTTAAATACCTAGCCACTCCAACGAGACGTACAACTGTCACAACAGTTGGAACTGGTCTACCAAATCATTGTCTTCACCAAGCCAACTGGTTCTATTTCCTCAACTCCTCCATTTCCTCATTACTGTGTTGTGTACTCGTTCATATCTGTTTAAAGACTTTGACTGAAGAGTTTCTCAATTTCCTCAGTTCAATTTCTTTAGTCTATTTGTCTTCTTCCTGTTTATCTTGTGTTTACGCTTTCTGTACTTCGTGCTTGTTTTCATTTCATCATGATGACCATGCTTATGTTCTATTATGTTTGCATTTGAGTACTTATTCCGCTGCAAGTAGTTCTTCATTTAGGAATTTCCTCATCCTGAAATTCCTCAGTGAAGAATTCATAAAAATCGCCTATTCACCCCCCCTCTAGTCGATATAACGCACTTTCAATTGGTATCAGAGCAAGGTACTCCCTTGTTCTGTGTGATTTTGGTTTAACCGCCTGGAGTTTTAGTTATGTCGACCGCAGGTATGATCAAGGTCTCTGCTGGGTGTCCTACCTTCGATGGGGCGGACTACCCCTGCTGGAAGAATAAGATGCGAATGCATCTTGAGGCAATTGATAACGATCTCTGGTATGTTGTGGAAAATGGTGTTCCCTATGTCACTCCTACTATCAACGCTGCTGACATGAAGAGATTCAAGCAACTCGACTCTCAAGCAAAGGGCAGTATGGCAGAGTGAGTGCCTTGGACACAGCTAAGCTTATCTGGGATAGGTTGTGCAAGGTCAATGAAGGAGTCTCAACACAGCGTGACTCTCGAGTTTATGTTCTTCGCAATCTCTTCAACCGCTTCAAAAGACTCGACAATGAAAATGTTCAGCAAACCTTCGATCGCCTCACTAACATCTCAAATGAGCTTCAAGCACTTGGTGCCACTGACATCACCGACCATGAGGTGGTGAAGAAATTGCTGAGATCGCTTGATTCCTTATTTGATACTCTGGCACTGATGATACCAGAACGTGGAGACTACAAGTGACTTGATCCCGCTGATATCCTCAAAAGGCTAAACACTCATGAGTTCCAGCTTGCTGAGAAGAGAGATCTCTATGGTTTGAACTATGGCAGATCATGTGCCCTGAAGGCCAAGGCAGTGTTTGAATCTGAAGGTGAAGATTCTGGTAGCAGCCTTGGTGATCCTGAAGAACTGAGCCAGGAGCTCGCAATGCTCGTGAAGAAATTCCAGAAGTTCTCAAGGCATGGTCGCTTCGGAAAATCCTCAAGAAGTGATGATTCCTAATCCCGTGACTACAAGAAGAGGCTATGTCACAAATGCAAGAAACCTGGTCACTACATTCATGATTAGCCTCAGTGGGAAGAGGAATCAAAGAAGAAGAAATACAAGGATTTACAGTTCTGATGACTCAAGGAAGAAGAAGAAATCTTGAAAGTCTTCATCATCGAAATCCTCAAAGTCTTCATCTCACAAGAAGAGCATCTCTAAGAAGGCCCGGGCATTCATTGGCAAGGAAATGGATTCTGAAGCTGAATCTGAGGAACATGAGGAAGAGGAGGCATCTGAGGAGTCAGAATCTGGTGTGGCGAGCCTAGCCCTCGCTACTACGTTCGTCAGCAAGTCCATCTTCAACTCTGAAGAGAATGGCTTCACCAACAAGGTTGACGAAGGCGATGATGACTACGCTCCCACCTATTGCTTCGTGGCAAAGGGTGCAAAGGTACTCAAATATCCCTCCTCTGAATCAAGTGAGGATGAATCTAATGAAAACCTCAAGCCTAGCTACTCTAAACTTTCTAAGATTGGTGTGAAACAACAAAAGCCTTTTGAAAAAGTTCAAAACATGCTAGACAAGAGCGATGATATGTTGGGTGAAGAAATGGATCGCACTAAAACTTTGACTGAAAATCTTCAGAGACTTCTGTTCAAGTTTGATAATCTTCAGAGTCCTCATAACACTCTCTTATCTGATGATGAGAAGCTTTCTTATGAATTTCTTCAAAGAAAGCAAGATCTTGAAAAGCTAAGGGAGAGTTATGAAGATCTTCAGAAGGAGCGTGATTCATTACTTGCTCAACAAATCAGTGTTGCTCAGGAAGAATTCATTCCTCCATGTTTGAAGTGCATTGAGCATGAATCTGCTAATTCTTCACCTGAATGTTCAAATGCTTCCACTGCTACAAATTCTTCACCTATCTCTGCTATCACTAATTCCTCATCTGAGTACATTGCTAGTATCACTGACAATGCAGGGCTGAAGGAATTGTATATGACAGGCATGTACAAAAGCCTCAAAGGGCATCAGGCTCTTTGTGACGTGCTTAAAAAGCAGATCCTCAACAAGAACCCTAGGAAAGAGGGTATTGCCTTTGAGAGGAAACTCAATGCTAATGGAACAAACTGGAAGTCTGAGCAGTACCCCAAAACATCATGGGTTGCTGCAAAGGGACCTCCAGTAGATCCATCTACTCTATCTGGCTTTTCATGTGAATCTCCTCATTCATCTGATGAGTCGTTTGACTCAAACTATATACTGTTCAAAAATCAGGATGGTGAAGTATTTGCTAGATATGTTGGCACTAACTGCAGGAACTGTTCTCCTATGAAGAAAATCTGGGTTCCCAAAAGATGCCTTGAAAGTCTTCAGGTGAATGTCATCATGACACCACCTATGAAGAATAGGAACCCCAGATCAAATTCTTCATATGGATCCAAGTCCTCAAATGGACCAAATTCCTCACATGGATCAAATTCCTCAAAAGGATCAAAGTCCTCATATGAACATCATCGTGCTAACGCTTCTGTTTCGCAGGGAAGAACTAAGGGCAATGAATATGAGCATTATTCTTCTAACCATTATGTTCATAAGTCCTCGAAGAATTTCTCTGCTTATTCATATGCTTACCCTAACTCCTCTTATGTGAAACGAACTGGACTGGCTTATATGCCACCTTTCTCTTATGGAGCTCGCAGAATAATGAACTCTTTGCCACCCCTTCAGATGTGGGTGATGAAGAAAAGGAACTAATCTCTTATGCAGGGACAGGTCTTCAGACGAACTTAAACGTCTGAAGAATTTGCTGGAGACCTGAATATGCTTGAAAGGATGCAAGCTAATCATGAAGAAAATGAATTTTCATTTCTCACGTCCTCATTCTGTTTTATCCGTTCCATTGCTTGATGAAATTGATGTGATGAATTTGATGACATATTCTTCACTGATGAAGTATATGAGTTCGTAAGCTGCACTAATTCATCTGCAGGATGATCAACCCAAAGCCACTGAGTGGGTCCTCGATAGTGGACGTACAAATCACATGACTGGTAACAAGAATCTACTGATGGACGCTCCCTTATCTCCACCGAATCTGAAGCATATCACCTACGCTAACAAAGGAAAAAGCAAGGTATTGGGTCTTAGTAAGGTTGCGATCTCAAAGGACCGGCACATGGACAAAGTCATGCTTGTCGAGTCCTTAGGATTCAACCTCATGTCAGTCTCAATGCTTTGTGATCTTGATATGGTTGTTATCTTTGGCAAGTATCATTGTGTTGTGATCATGGAAGCTGGCCATTCCAAAGTCTTCGAAGGCTTTAGGAGAGGAGATTTGTATATTGTTGATTTCTCTACAGGACCACAACCAGCTATATGTCTACTTGCCAAAGCTTCAGAAGGCTAGCTATGGCATCGACGACTAGGTCATGCTGGCATGAGGAACTTGCACACGCTCGCGAAGAATAAGCATGTCATTGGCACTGAGAATGTCAAATTCCTCAAGGATCACTTGTGCGGAGCCTGTGAAGCTGAAAGATGACCAAGGCCAAGCATCCCGCGAAGACTATCATGACTACCTCTCGACCATTTGAATTGGTTCACGTGGATCTCTTTGGTCCTAACCATTATTCTGCATTCACTAATGAAGCATCTCTATATGGCTTTGTTATTGTTGAGGATTACTCTCGTTACACATGGGTGCATATTGTCACTTACGAACCTGAAGTGCAGGAAGTCTTCAAACGATTTTCATCGAGGGCTTCAACCAACTTTGGCGTGAAGATAAAGCACATCAGAAGTGACAATGGAACTGAGTTCAAGAATACTGGTCTTGATGACTATCTTGATGAACTTGGTATTACTCATGAGTTATCTGCTCCTTATACTCCTCAGCAGAATGGCGTCGTGGAGCGCAAAAATAGGACTCTTGTTGAGATGGCTCGCACTATGCTTGATGAATATAAGACGCCTCGTCATTTCTGGATTGAGGCAATTGATATTGCATGCCACATCATCAACAGGGTATATCTTCATAAATTCTTCAAGAAGACTGCATATGAACTCCTCACTGACAAGAAACCCAATGTGAGTTATTTCAAAGTCTTCGGTGCTAAATGTTGGATTAGAGATCCTCATCACAATTCTAAATTTGCACCGAAAGCACATGAAGGTTTTATGCTTGGTTACGGAAAGGACTCACACACCTACAGAGTATTCAACAACGTTCACCACAAAGTTGTTGAAACTGTAGATGTGCGGTTCGATGAAACTAACGGCTAGCAATGAGAGCACCTACCTCCTGTGCTAGATGAAAAATCACTTGAGGAAACCATCAAGTTTAAGGCTACTGAGGATGTCATACCTACCGAAGAATCTGCTGAAGAAGTCATTCCAGAACGTGAAGAACATCATGCTGATGCACCTGAGGAAAATGGTGCTGAAGAAAATGCTGATGAAATTCCTCGACGACAACCCGCTCATCCTCGTGTTGCAAATGAAGTGCACATTGAGAAAATCATAAGCGACATAAACACACCAGGTCCTCTCACATGCTCAAAAGCTTCACATTTGTCTAACTTTTGTGGGCACTTTGTTTTTGTCTCTATCACAGAGCCCACTAAGGTAGATGAAGCATTTCTGGAGCCTGAGTGGATTCAAGCTATGCAAGAGGAATTACATCAATTCAAGGTCAACAACGTCTGGGAACTTGTCAAACGTCCAGATCCTCGCAGGCACAATATCATCGGCACAAAGTGGATCTACCGCAACAAGCAAGATGAAAATGGCCTTGTGGTGAGGAATAAGGCATGGTAGCTCAAGGCTGCACACAGGTTAAAGGAATTGATTTCGATGAAACTTTTGCACCTGTTGCTAGACTTGAGGCTATTCGCATATTACTTGCTTATGCTAACCATCATGATATCACCTTATATCAAATGGATGTGAAAAGTGCATTCCTCAATGGTAAGCTTGAGGAAGAAGTATATGTTGCTCAACTCCCAGGTTTTGAAGATCCAAAGCATCCCGACAAAGTCTTCAGACTCAATAAGGCCCTCTATGGCCTCAAGCAGGCCCCTCGGGCGTGGTATGATACTTTGAAGGAATTCCTCATGAAGAAAGGCTTCAAACCCGGTTCACTTGCCCCAACTCTTTTCACTAAATCTTATGATGGTGAATTGTTTTTGTGCCAAATATATGTTGATGATATCATCTTTGGCTGTACTGACCAACGTTACACTGACGAATTTGGTTATACGATGAGGGAGGAATATGAAATGTCTATGATGGGAGAATTGAAATTCTTCTTAGGTCTTCAAATTCGTCAACAGCGCAATGGCATCTTCATATCTCAGGAGAAATACCTCAAGGATGTATTGAGGAAATTCGGCATGCAAGATTGCAAAGGCGTCAAAATCCCTATGCCCACAAATGGCCATCTATGCACTGATGAAAATGGTATTGACTTCGATCAAAAGGTATACCGCTCCAAGATTAGTTCTTTATTGTATTTATGTGCATCTAGGCCAGATATTATGCTTAGTGTTTGCATGTGTGCCCGATTTTAAGCTACACTGAAGGAATCACACCATAAGGCTGTGAAGCATATTCTTCGATATCTAGCTCACACACCAACACTTGGATTATGGTATCCCAAGGGCTCGGCTTTTGATCTCATTGGATATTCAGACTCTGAGTATGCTGGTGATCGTGTGGACCACAAGTCAGCATCAGGCACATGCCATTTCCTTGGACGATCCTTGGTTTGTTGGTCCTCAAAAAAATAGAACTGCGTATCACTATCTACTGCTGAAGCTGAGTACATTGCTGCTAGTTCTTGCTGTGCTCAATTGCTATGGATGAAGAAATCCCTCAAGGACTACGACGTCAACGTGAAGAATGTGCCTCTCTACTGTGACAATGAGAGTTCCATCAAGATTGCTCATAACTCAGTTCAGCACTCGAAGACAAAGCACATTCAGATTCTTCATCATTTTCTTCATGATCATGTGTCGAAGGGCGTCATTTCTATTGAGCATGTGAAGACTGAAGAACAGCTAGCCGATATCTTCACAAAGCCCTTGGATGAAAAGAGATTTAGCAAGTTGCATGTGAGCTAAATATCCTAGAATCTTTGAATGTCCTTTGAAAAGGACACACATCCTAACACTTGTAAAAAAATTGATGACTTAGATGTGCAACACACGAAGACATGTTTTTTCTTAAATCAATGAAGACTACCACTCTAAGTGTGAATAAATTAATGAAGAATTTGATTCTCAGAGCCCTACGACAATTGTACGCGGTGTCTGAAATCATCATTCTTATACGGTGGGTCACGCCACCACCAAAAGTTGAAAATCTTCAATTTGAGTTTTTCCTCATTTTGGAAATTCCTCAGTTGCTCAATTTCCTCAACTTTTCGATGTCTTCGCTCTTTCTGTTGTTGTTCTTCATTGGCTATATATGTATATATGAGTTTATGTCCTCTACAGCATTCACTTATTGCTAAATCTTCATGTTGCCTTTTCTGTTAAGTGAATGTGATCGGACCCTTCCCCCTCTATGCTAAACTCAACCCAGTCTATTCACAAATTCTTCATATGCGTTCCATTTGAAACTCATTCAAAAACTTCACTGTGTCCTTATCAGCTGAAGAAGTTGCGAACGAAACATTAAAATTATCTTATCTGAATTTTTGGTTTTTGCCGCTCAAACCGTTCCACATTCCATGATGGATTTATCTATTCAACCAAGATCTCGCACGATCGCCACCTCTCAGTACGTGGGTGACACATGTCACGCGAAGAGAAGGGCAGGGGCACGTTTGTCCAATTTCGTCATACGACCGGTTTTTCACCTCGGCTATAAATACCCCTCCCCTCCTTGACCGTGTCCTGGACTAGGGGTACTCATCACGTCGTCTCTCGATCAGTTGGATTGGGCCGAGGACCCCCATGGTCGTGTACTCATGGGCCAGTTCGGACAGCTGTCGCATACAAGGAAGATTCCACAAGACTTGGTGATCAAGAAAAGGACTCCTCCCCACCGGCGTATTCGGCTAGGACTCTTGTTATCCTAGGCCTCTAGTGCATTATATAAACCGAGACCATGCTAGTCTATAGATATACACAATCACAATCATAGGCTAGCTTTTAGGGTTTAGCCTCTACGATCTCGTGGTAGATCAACTCTTGTAATACTCATATCATCAAGATCAATCAAGCAGGAAGTAGGGTATTACCTCCATCGAGAGGGCCCAAACCTGGGTAAACATTGTGTCCCCCACCTCCTGTTACCATCCGCCTTAGATGCATAGTTCGGGACCCCATACCCGATATCCGCCGGTTTTGACACCGACATTGGTGCTTTCATTGAGAGTTCCGTTGTGTGATCGGCAAAAGGATCAATGGCTCGACTGCAGATCAACTGCGACGTCGGCTTCTTCGTCACCGGCTCGACTGGTCACCTTGGCTGGACCGAGGACTGCGCCCTACCTCCGATCGCCATGTTCGGAGGAGGGCCTTCGTCAACATCAACTCCGATCTCTATCAAGATCATGGAGGAATCATCCAGGGAGCCCGGGGGCTCAACGTCAACATTGCCCTCGGGCGACCGTGCTGTTTTTCTGGACAGCGAACTTGTATCTGCCGCCACCGCCTCCTCAAGTGTCATTTTAACGATTACTTCGATGGAACTGTGCGGAATTGAGTCTACAACAACCCTGGAAAATTTCGTCGAGTTCCGATGGAGGAATCTCTGGCAATCCACGATATACCGGAGCCCTGTCAAATCTGGACGGGAATCTGGACGAGTTTAGGGCGTGGTGTCCAGCTTCGAGCTCGAACGTCCTTTGGAAGATCCAACCATTGATCGGCTGCAGAATTCCTATATCTACCACCCCTCAAAATTTCAGCTCGATCCGACCGTCCAAACTCCGGGAACCTTCCGATTAGTGCATCACTTTTCGGATCTGTTTTCTGCGTGAGAACAAATCCGACCCGAACTCATCTTTTTTATGAACGGGATTTCGGACATCCTTTTTGAAGGAAGTTTTGTATGGGGTATTGTGTTTTGTTCCCAAACACATCCCGCTAATTTTGAAGTCTTTTCCAATATGATCTTCACCATCGCGCTGGTGTCAAACCAGCCCGACAATGTTGCTCAAAGGCTGCCGACCTGCACTAGTCACGTTGTCACTTTATTGAGCCGAGCTCAACTTCTTCGAATCATCATCTTGGCAAGCCGAACACGAGTTCAGCATCGCGAAGGATAAATCATCACCAACATCGCCGCCCCACGGATTACATGGAGCGGGCACACCGGCATCGCCGCACGGTCACTTCATCAAGCCGGCATTGACCACATCACGACCGGCATCGGCTGGGCCGCACTGTTGCTTCTTCAAGCCGATGTCCATCACGCCGACCTACTTCGACTCATCGGCTGGCATCGAGGCTTCGACATCTCGGCTGGACCGGGGGCTTCGCCATCTCTTCATCAACCTACTCCGGAGACTTCAGCCTCACTAGCCGACCAGCTTCGTCACGTTAGCTGGACCGAGGGCTTTGCCTCGGCAAGCCAACCTTTGCCAGCATCGCCATGCCGTCGCTTTATCGCCCATCAGGCAATGGGTGTGCGGATCGAGTCCCAATTTTGGGGGTCACGTTTCTTCGGATTGCTACAACAAATAAACCAGGTTCCGTATATAGTCCGGTGCACGCCGCATCCGAAACTCGGACCGACCTGTGAATTCAGGCTTTGCCACGCCTTTACCACATCACGCTGACGCCCTGCATCGACATTCACTTCGGCGCGCAGGCCATATTTTCTTTTATTACTCACTTTGCATAAATTATTTATTGTGCAACGATTTTTTTAATTATTATTATTACTATTATCTCCGGTTTGCACTATTTTTAGTGCACAGGAAAATGATCCGGGTCAGGCAGTATCGTCAACTTGGTGTACTGACATACCACTTCACCTCGGCTGGACGGGGGGATTCGTCAACACTTCATTACCCCACGCCGGGGACTTCGGCGTCACTCTGTCGGCCTGCATTGGCCGTGCTATGTCACCACTTCAGAGTGCCGAGCTCTTCGCTCCGCCACCTCGGGGCCGGCTTGGGGGATGGAACCTTGTCCCGCATCAAGCTCAGACCGCGTCATCAATGCCGAACACATTAACCAGCTAAGTTGCCTTCATGCTCAAAGTTTTAAAATTTTAACTTGTGTCCGGTTCGACCTAGAATTATACCTTTTTGCAAAAAGTTGTTTGTGAAAAAATTTCCTTGTCATAACCTTGTTTGTACTTGTACGGCTTGGGGGCTTCCTTCATGAAGCCTTTCCTCTTGCATATGATTATACTTGTACGGTTTCGTTCCTTGTTCGTGTATTACGCCACAATATGCACCATATTGACTTAAGCGATTTGCAAGCTGGGTTGCCTCGCTCCTGTGTTTACCCCTACGTTCCCGATTGTTCGGCTAGGGAGTAAAGGGATCACCTCTGCGATTGTCACAATCGGGTCATCCGAGCTCGGACCTCAGACTGGGTGAAGCCGAAAGCTAGCGCTCTTATTATTTTCAATTATGGTCGGCACACAACGGAACTCATGAGTACAAAAAATCTATTGCACAAGTCTCATAGTAACAATGAGCAACCGAAGAAAGGTATCGGTGGGGGTACTATTTTCTTCGAAGATGCTTCTTACACTTCGTCAGTAATATAGCATAAGTTCCCTGAGCGCGCTTTGTCTGTTACAGCCTTATGGCCTGATTGCCTGGTTATCAGAAACACCGTCGATATTTTCGATAGGTGGAGTACATAACACTTTTTGGTCCTTGACCGAAGAGGGAGAAGCCGATGGTCGGTTAAGACACGTTTAAACTTCGGGTGAACAAAGATATGATATTAGTACTTCGGTACATACAATCATTATACATAAAATTCTTTTGCCCAAGTCACTTGGGGGCTCTTAAATGAGCTGTTTTATAATAAGTGTTCTTCTTAGTCGTTGCAAAGTTTTATTATTATTATTATTATTATTATTTATCACTCCTTTCTTGACGCAAGTGTGTGGTCAATAGCCGGATAGCCTTGCTTCTCTCTAAAGCCGCTCGAACTTAGTTTGCTAAACTAGCCTCGGAGAAGCACTCCGCTTTCGGGAGAAGGAGGTTGAAGCTGTAGGCTGACTGTCGTGGTTCTAAGTCTGTCAGTAGAATGGGGGGTAGGGATGTAGAGGCAAGATCTTAGCTATGGAGAAGTTGTACGCAAGAGTTTTACGAGTTCAGGCCCTTCTCGGAGGAAGTAACAGCCCTACGTCTTGGAGCCCGAAGGCGGTCGACTAGATTATATGCGTGTGTGTGTTACAGGGGGTGCGAACCCTTGTCTCAGAGGAGGGGGGTGGCTTATATAGAGTGTGCCAGGACCCCAGCTCCCCTCTGTTACACAGGATTCAATGTACATAAAGTGAGAGCGTTACAGGTAACATTAATAATAAAGTGCTATAAATGATCATTAAGTCTATGAGTAAACGTCCGAATGTTGCTGCGCAGAGTGGCTTTAGGTCTTCTGCATGTCGAGTGGTTGAGTGGTCGAGTGACTTAAATAAGGAGAGATCTCCGAGTGAATGGTAAGTCGAGTGGATTGCACTCGACACCTTTGTTGAGCCCTCTCTATTTGCTCTTGAACTTCTTTACTTCTAGGACAAGGACCTTAGGTAGGACGTATAGGTCAGGCCTATCGCCCTACCCTAGGTCTATGTCCTCATCACTGACCCGCTTGAAGTCTTGAGATAGAATGTGTCATTGTAAAGCACGATAGCAACACAATTTTCTTTTTCTAAGACCAATTTTCGATTTGGCACCGAACACTTGATCTACTTTGGGCGCCCATTTTTTATTGAAGTTTTTGGTTTTCCAAGCCTATGGCAATTTTAAGCTATTTGTGTGTTTCCAGCATTAGTCTCGTAGTGCGGCGCCAGACACCTTTAGGGATTCGGCAAAAACATTCTTGGACATTGATATATATGCATCGGTTTCGAATTGCGTCTTTGGTCAATAGTTGGGTTGCCCGGCTCCTATGCTTGCCTCCTACGTTCCACTTTGTTCGGCAAGGTGCGCAATGGGAGAACCACTGCGATTGTGCTTCCAGCTAGCATGGTTAAGCCCCTCAGTGGAGAAAGCCGAAAACTGACTGTCACAATAAGTGTAAACTGGTCAGCGATCCGATGACTGTGTTAAATGACGGGCCATTCATAATATTGGCCGAAGTGTTTACGGCTTGACCTCGACTGTCGCTGAAGACTAACCGGAGGCTAGTAACTGGCCTTCCAACTTTACGCTCCTATGACTAAGTGAAAGTTAAAAAGCCCGCATATCTGATTGCCTCATTTCTGCTAACACAACCGCCTCCGGGCACCGAGACGTCGGCTAAGGGTTGTTTTGTTAGTGCGGAAACACCCTGCGTAGTATCTACCAAGGGGTAGAAGCCGACGATGGGCCACTTTCAACTGATAAACGGTCGCAATGGAGTCAAAATAATGATGTAAAGTACTTGGACACATAGAATCATTACACATAATCTGTGATTTTACTCTGCATATCGATCCTTAATTCGGCCACCCGTGCCCACATTAAGGCTCGGGGGCTACTAGGCTTCGTGCTCATTATTTATAAATATTAAAGGGGCACATCGATCCCCTGATTTGGTGTTGCCACCCGACCAGTGTCTCGGGGGCTACTGAATTTCTTATTCAATGTAGAGAATTCAAAGTGCTCAGTGTTCGGCTTGACCGAACTATGCACATACGCGTCTTCGGACAATAATTGGTACCATATGGACCTATCCGGCATCAAGCTAGTATATTGTGGCGACTTCTCACGACCCTCTCTCAGGGGCCCGTTCGCCGATCACTATTATCTCTAATATATTACACTACGTTTTTATTCCTATGTATGCTGCCGAGCTAGGAGTTGATCCTCAGGCCGATTTCACGACCTGAGTCTCAGAAGCTACTAGGATCAGTGGTTCCATATTTCCTTCAGGTGCATCTCGGATTTTAGACCGACACACACCTTGAGGGCTACTGGATATACATATACTGGCTATATACCTCGGCAGAGAATAAATTGCACCAATCAAAATATTCACAAAAAATCAGCCCGCTATCGGGTGGTGCACCACCTCGGAAGCAGTCCGGCATAAAGCTCGGGCGCCATTGGCTGGCTCCATAGAGGGCATTTCCGGCATTGAGCTCGGCTAAACTCCTTCAACTTTTTAGAACCAAGGTGATCTATGACACCTCGGATACAGTCCGGCGTTGGAGCTCAGACATAGTCCGGCGTTGGAGCTTGGATATAGTCCGGTGTTGGAGCTTGGATATAGTCCGATGTTGGAGCTCGGATACAGCCCGACGTTGGTACACGGCTGCAAAAGATACCTCAAATACAGTCCGGCGTTGGGGCTTGGACGCAAGAGGACACTGCCGCCCGGGAACAACTTCAAAACCAAGGTGTGGCATAAAAATAACAAGACATTGATAAAGGCCGGAAACTTAAAGGGGCTCCTCGAATACCCGACGTGTAAACTCGTCGGATGCACTTCGGCGATCCTCAAGATCGAAGATGAGAAGATTTGTTGAACCAGTTTTCAAGACCGACAACCGAAGATGAAGAACAGTTCGGAAGAATCGAGGAGCGTCCCCAACTTGAAGGCCGGTTCAGTGGGCTACTGACGGTGTCCTGGACTAGGGGGTACTCATCACGTCGTCTCTCGATCAGTTGGATTGGGCCGAGGACCCCCATGGCCGTATACTCATGGGCCAGTTCGGACAGCTGTCGCATACAAGGAAGATTCCACAAGACTTGGTGATCAAGACAAGGACTCCTCCCCACCGGTGTATTCGGCTAGGACTCTTGTTATCCTAGGCCTCTGGTGCATTATATAAACCGAGGCCAGGCTAGTCAATAGATATACACAATCATAATCACAGGCTAGCTTTTAGGGTTTAGCCTCTACGATCTCGTGGTAGATCAACTCTTGTAATACTCCTATCATGAAGATCAATCAAGCAGGAAGTAGGGTATTACCTCCATCGAGAGGGCCCGAACCTGGGTAAACATTGTGTCCCCCGCCTCCTGTTACCATCCGCCTTAGACGCATAGTTCGGGACCCCCTACCCGAGATCCGCCGGTTTTGACACCGACACTCCTCACTTCGTTTTTACTCCGCTCGACCTCACTCCCTCACTCGAGCTCTCCAAAACCTAGCGCCGCCGCTACTTCCATTATTGTCGGTGAGGAAGAGCTTCACTGCCTCGACCTCGTCGCCGTCGTACTCGCGCCAGCCACGGATTTCTTCACTCCGGCGCTACCGTAGCTGTCTTCCTCTGCCAAGTTAGGGCGTGGAAGATCCGAACTGACAAACTTCGCCACCGCCGTAGCTGTCTTCCTCTACCATGTTAGGGCGTGGAAGATCCGACCTGATGAACTTCTAAATCTACACTTCACAGTTCATCGTGTTCTTCGTCAAGGGTAAGTAGAAGTTACTTTTATTGCCCTTGTTAATTCTGATGTTTTGTACAAAAGCTTCAAAAGGTGTTTATTCTTCAAATCTTCACACACTAGACACCTCACATAACATCTGTTCTTGATCTGTTTCCCTAAGCAACATTTTTCTTCAAGATTTCTCAATTGTGTGGATTTTAAATCTGTACAACTCTGGAACCTAAGTCAAAGAATGCTTAGTGAAATTCCTCAAGACTCATCTGGCCAAATTCCTCAAACTTGTTCTTTTTGAAAAAAAACTTCTGGGAACGCATATGACCTCTCCAAATTCTTCGCAACTATATTATGTTCACACGTACACATGTCCGCTGCTGAATCACTAGGTTCTCATCAACTTAACTCATTTGCAACGTTCCTCGAAGAAAATTTGCACACCTCATCTGAGAACTCAATAGTTCAAAATCCTCAGCTGAAGAAAATGGCTGACGGCAAGAAACCTCAGAAGGGAGGGAAGAAACCTGAAGTCAACACTGCATATGAAATCCCTGATGATATCTATGCAGGGTACTGCACACCCCCTGAGGAAACAAAGAATGAGCGCAAAGAGCGCATTCAGAAGATTCAAAGAAGATGGGCCAGGAAGTGGAGAGAGTACAGATATGTGACTCCAAAGTACATAAAAAAATTGCAGTACACCCTCGATGCCCAAGACCTCCATTGGCACCGGGCCAAGAAGCTGATCCCTCTAGCATCAGAAGAGGTGAGGAATTTCCAAAGGAATGGGCTAAGCGTCAAGCCAAGCTGGCCAAAATGGCAAAAGAAGCAGTGAAGAAATTCAATGAAGATTCTGCTCCTACTGCTGTTGAGGCCTCTGCTAGCAAGCCTAAGAAGGTTATGCCCAAGAAGCCCGCACACAAGCCCATGGCTTCTGCACCAATGTCCTCACAACCAAGCTCATCTGCAATGCCCTCACAGCCCAGCTCAGCAAAGCCCTCACGACTAATTCCTCAAGCTGTACCAGCTCCTCCAAAGTCCTCAGCTCCTCCTTCCAAATCCTCAGCACCTGTGCATCTCACCTCGTGCCAAAGGACAACAGGCATTTCCATTGCCTCAGGAGCCTCTGCAAGTTCTTCAGCTCCTCCACATTCTTCATCTGGCCCCACTCTGCTGAAGACTAAGTCCACTGCTGGACGAGGTTCTCGACCAAGTCCTCACAAGAAGTAGGTCGCCTTTCAAGTGTCGTCTGATGAAGACGAAGCTGATGATGAGGAACTTGTTGAAATCATCAAAGATAGACAACAACGGGCCGCTAGAGCCAAAGGCACAAATGTGCCTCTGCTTCTGGATCCAAAGTTGATCCTCGACTTCATTGATCTGTGGCACAAGGACCCCAACACACCTATGCCCGACTTCAAGCTGACTCCTGGCCAAAGTCACATGTTGACCGCCTTTATAGGCGAAGAAAAAAGGAAATTTGAGAAGGCCAGGCAGTTGAAGAAAGCGCAGTACAAGAAGGAGCGCTTTCTGAAGAAGAATGTTTTCACTATGACCACTGATGAACTTGTGGCTATTCAATCTAAGATCAAAAACCTTAGTGATGAATTTGACGCATACCGTGCTGATTGGCTGGGAGCCAAGGTCAGATTTGTGAAGTTAGCTGAAGAATTCACTACCAATGTTGTAGCTCCAACGCAACAAGAAATTCCTCAGGCTGAGGCATCTGCTCAGCCTACTGAAGAGCATGCCAGCACCGCTGATGAAAATCAGGCTGCTGATGAAACTGAGAGTACCAGGGTTGATGACTGGATTCCAGCCACTGATGAAACTGCTAGGGCATCCACTAGTGTTGCTCCTAAAGAACAAGCCAGGCCAGCTGAAGCTTCAACCGCTGTGCCTGAAGAAACTGACCATGCCAGGGCAACTACATCAGTTGTGCCTGAAGAAAATGAACCAATTTCCTCTGCTCCTCCTGCACCTACACCAAGTCCAATTCTTCCTTCTACATCAGAAGCTAAGATGACCAAGGCTGCGGAGCGTGCAGTAGTGAAGAAAAGGAAAGCATCAACTTCATCAGAATCTTCCGCTACGAAGAAGATGAAGAAATTGACAAGCTCTTTTGAGAATCCTATTGATGTTGTTCCAGTCTCAAGCATGCCATCAAAGGAACTCGTTCCTTTTGGTGAAGAATATGAGATCCCAAGCGGATCCGATGAAGACATTCCTTCTGCTACTTCTTCAGAGCAGTTGGATGAAGAAATTGAAGTGGATACAATCCCTTCAACCCCAGTTGTCTCATCGCCCATGCCTCAGTTCACAGCTGAAGAGGCCGACATTGAAGAAATGAGTGAAGAAGATGAGGATGTGGACATTGGGAGCACAACACCTGTGATGAATGATGACTTTTGGGAAAGTCAGCACCCCAATTCTCCTTTGTTCACACTGTCGGTGTCAAAACCGGTGGATCTCGGGTAGGGGTCCCGAACTGTGCGTCTAGGATCGATGGTAACAGGAGACGGGGGACACAATGTTTACCCAGGTTCGGGCCCTCTCTATGGAGGTAATACCCTACTTCCTGCTTGATTGATCTTGATAATGGTAATGAATCTGTCTTATCTGGACTATGCTCTCCGGTTTATATAGATACCGGAGAGATCTAGGGTTACATGAGGTCGGTTACATAGGAGGAAATCTTCATAATAGGTCGCCTAGCTTGCCTTCCACGCCAAGTAGAGTCCAATCCGGACACGGGTATTGTCTTTGGCCTTCGTATCTTCACAGCCCATCAGTCTGGCCCATGGATAACAGGCCGGACGCCCGAGGACCCCTTAGTCCAGGACTCCCTCAGTAGCCCCTGAACCTGGCTTCAATGACGAGGAGTCCGGCGCGCAGATTGTCTTCGGCATTGCAAGGCGGGTTCCCTTCTTCCAAACTCCAGGATAGTCCTCAGATGTGATTATTGTATCCGAACATGTGACGCACTCCTCACACAACCGCAGAGAGAATATAATATTTGCACGAGTCTGATCTGCTGACAGCTTTTTACCACAAGACGTATGCCTGTCCGGCCATCATCGAACCGTTTTTATCTGCCATCCCACGTTTCAAAACGCGGTTGCTACTGGCACGTCTTGTCGAAGCAGAGATCGTGTCCCCTTATCGCGGGATTCTCATCAATACGGGCATGGGTAACCCAACCGCGCCGTTTGCACGGCCCTTGGGAATAGGCGAGTTTAAGGCGAGCGGGGAGGCGCTTGACATTCGCGGCTTCTATAAGGGGGTAAGGATTCCCCTCTTTTACCCACGCCCCTTTTCTTTCTCAGCCCTTCCGTCCTCGAGCTCCAGCGCCCAAGCTTTAGCTTTTCCCTCGTTTGAGAAAGTACTCCAAAGATGTCTGGATCCGGAGCTGGAGGTAAGTGGATGGCCTCTTCCCTCAAGAAGAAGGATATCAGGGAGCTCCGGGAGGCCGGATATCTGGCCAAAGAGATCGCTCATCGACTCCCGGCCAAGGGACAAGTCGTCCCCACTCCCGAGCCCCATGAGAGGGTTGTGTTTCTCACACACTTCGTCCGCGGGCTTGGGTTCCCTCTTCACCCATTCGTCCGCGGGTTAATGTTTTACTACGGGCTGGATTTCCATGACCTAGCCCCCAACTTCATCCTCAACATTTCAGCGTTTATCGTTGTTTGTAAGGCTTTTCTCCGCATCCCGCTTCACTTCGGCCTGTGCCTGAAGACCTTCAATGTGAGGCCGAAAGTAGTGCGTGGTCAACAAGCAAAATGCGGAGGCGCTATGGTGGGCAAGATGCCCAACGTCACCTGGCCCGAAGGTTCATTTGCGGAGACGGTAAAGGGGTGGAAATCGGGGTGGTTCTACATCACCGAGCGCTGCGACGCTGACTCGTTGGCGGCCCCTGAATTCCGATCCGGAATCCCGATGCGGCTCACCTCCTGGCAAGAGAGGGGCCTAACCTCGGGTCCCTCGGACGAGCTGACTGGGCTCCAGACATGCATCCAAAACATGATAGAAAGGAAAATCAAGCTCGTCAACGTGGTCCAGGTCATGCTTGTTCGTCGGGTCCTTCCATGCCAACGCCGAATTTGTAATTTGTGGGAGTTCGAGCCGGCCAAGCACCAGACGCTACTGGAGCTCTTCGGCACGACGCACGAAGAAGTCTAGAAGGTGCTCTTCAAGGCCGGCGAGGCGCCACCGCCTACGACCAAAGACCGTGGGCTTAGCTTGAAGCGCCAGCCCAACCCAGTAAGCTCCTTTAATGTTTTCAAGGAGTATCCCCTATTAGCATATTTTGAGAGGAATTTTAAGCTTCCTTCCCCTATTTTCAGGCCTGGATTAAGTTGGCCGAGGACATTAACTGTCCGGCTCCGCTGCCCGAGGACCAAGAATTTCCATTATTGGAGAAGATGTTGTTCCCTGCACCTTATGAGGTGTCGGAGAAGACGGCTAAGAAGGCGGTCTAAGGGGCCAAGAAGAGCCTTCGCTGAAGACGCATTCCGGACGCGGCGTCCGGAAGCGAGACTTCCTTTTCGTCCGCTGACAATGATGATGAAGAGGAAGAGGCAAACGACTCCCCACCCGAAGTGAGGAGGAAGAAGAAAGCGGCCCCACAAGCCCGGAGGCGAAAGCGCCTAAGAGGGTTAAAGGCTCCCTCGCGGATAACTCCGCGTGGGATGTTGACAGCAGCCCGGAACGACCTCACCGGACCAAGCCTCGGGCCGCTTCGTAAGTACCAGAATTCGCAAATGTCTGGCTTTTCCGGTTTGTAATATTGACATATTGTAGACCTTGTCCTTGCAGTCCGGTGCACGATAACTCCCCGCGATCCTCGATAGAGGATTCGCTGGACACAGAGGAGATGGCTAGCATATCTCCGCCGCCTGCTCATTCCGTCTCACCCAGGGGTGATGACGAGGTGGTGTCCAAAAAGGCTTTCCTGGGCCGGGGGAGGTTCCGAAGATCATCGGGGTGACGCCCCAGGATGATCCGTCGGACGCCGGACACATGGGGAAAAAAGCCCCCATGGGGACTGGTGATGGGGCCCGAATTCCCTTCGGCCCTCAGCCGGATACCATTCCGGAAATCTATACAGCTCTGGAGTCCAGCGAACGACATTCCCCACCCGGAGGGGGTGTGCCTGTTCCACCGGTGACCTCTGTCCAACCAGAGGCACCGGATAATCTGCTGGAGGCGCTACGAGGTGCCTCTATCGTGGATGAACATCGTGTCTTTATGGACACGGTAATAGAGAAGGTTCAGTCCGTTAAAAGCGGACTGACCGAAGCCTGCACTACCCTTCTAACGGGCTTTGAGGTAAGTGATGTGAAAAATATCACAGTATAGACAGTAGCCCCTAACGGGCTTCGGGAACAAAAAGCCGAACAGAGGATCAAAAAATCGCAGGAGTCTAACATGAGTTGTCTATGTGAATAAGCAGGTATCGCTGCAGGCTGCCACTGCTCATGCTGCGGAGGGTTCCGAACTAAAGCAGAAATTGGAGCGGGCCGAGGAGGAGCTCGGCCGCGTGAAGAAGCAGTTGGAGGATAGCCGAGGTATGCAATAACCTGTGTGTACATTTTGAAAATAAATGAATAGTCCGACTGGACTAAAGTGTCATAAACTTTATTAGGGGCCACGACCGAGGTGGCAGCCCTGAAGAAGGCGCCAGCCGAGGCCGAGGATAAAGCGGCCAAAGAGCGTGTCTCACGCGAGAAACACGAGGCCCGGGTTTGCGAGGCGCAGCAACAGCTCCAGGGTGAGATAGAGATATTTGAGGCCCTGGAGCGCGATTGTAAGGCGCAAGAGTCTGAATTGGTGAAGGCTCACCAGAGCACTCAGGATGCGCGAGCCGAAGCCCAGAGCGCCCTCCAGGAAATCGAGATGGCCAAGAAGATGGCGGCAGGTAAGTTCTTCACCATGCAGAGCAAGCGTGTAGAGGCAACGTCCCTTGTACTTATCCTGAATTTTGGTTTTTCAGGGGCATTTACAGGTCTGCCGCACAGTGTGTCGGATGCGGTCGAGCATTACAGATCCGAGCAAGGGATGTCTACGGAGAAGGTGTTCTGGTCCCAATATCTGGGATCCGAACATCCGATGCCCTTCAGCGACCAGCTGAAGCAGTTGGTCGAGCTGCGCAGGTTGGCAGAGGTAGCCATGAAGGACTTTATAGTACGGCTGTGGCCTGCCGATCCTATACCGAGCAGCTACTTCGGACTTGTGCAGCAGCTTGTGAGTGCCTGTCCGCGGCTCGAAGCCGTGAAGCGGTCGGTCTGTATTGAAGGTGCGCGTATGGCCTTTGCCCGCGTCAAGACGCATTGGGCGAAGCTGGATGCCAAGAAGCTGATGAACGAGGGACCGCCGGAGGGCAAGGAGCATCGTCGACCCGAACACTGTTTTGATGGTGTCCAGGAGGGGTCCCGTCTTGCGGCAGAGCAATGTTCAAAGGATATTATATTCCCATAAGAACATGTGTACTATCTTGCCCTGTAATATGGAACAAAGATGTTATGTAGTATAATGTTTATGATTTTAAATTTTACCTCCTGTGCGGCCGTTTATTAAATCTGAGGGATGACCAGTCGTCCGCTTCTGCCCCCACGTAGATAGTACGGGGGTGTTCAAGATAAATCTAAACACTCATTACTCCACATTCTGGTCCTTAAAGGAGGTGTTTAGCGCAACGAACGAGGCAATCAGACTATGCGGCCTTTACCGCCCCCACTTAGCCATAGGAGTTCGACAATTAATAAAGTTGGCAAAGCCCCTAGTGTTCGGAAGGCCAAATTAGGGGCGCTATACACGCCTAATCGGAAGAACCGATTCTTCGCAAGAAGCGGGAAAAATCTCCAATGATTTAGAACCTCACGAACAGCTGACCGGCTCATGCCGCATCATGACAGTCAGTTTTCGGCTTTCTCTACTGATGTGCTCGTCCGAAATAACCAGGACACAATCACAATAGTTCTCCCTTTACTACCCTAGCCGATATAGCGAAACGTAAGGTAGTAAGCACAGGAGCCGGGCAACCCAACTATTGACCAAATACATGATTCGGAGCCGATGCATATAATGCTATAGTTCGGGGTGCCAAACTATACGGTAAAAGTGTTCGGAGTTTTATTGCCGTGATGCAGGGTGTCATTAAGCCCCTGGCGTATTAGTACGTACCATGGTGTACGTGTGCAATGAGTAATAAATACTGAGGTGAGGAAACGGAAAAAATGAAGTAATGGGCTGATGCCACCATTTATTCACTGTTGTGGTGTAATCAGTACGTCAAGGCGTACTTTGTACAAGTAATGCGATAAGCAAGTAAGGCTATTGAAAATGCCGTAACCAAGGGCGAGCTGCGTGTGGGTATGTAAAACAAGTATAGTAATCGTTTATTAGAAACCACCTGGGGGTTCCCTTGTATGCCAGAGCTCCTTGCCTCCTTGGTGTGTTCTGCCAGCAGGTTGTCCGTATAGCCCTTGAAAAGAGAGGAAGACCTGTAGAAAGAAAAAGCAGAAACGTGTGAATCCCAGGGTCTACCAAGCTGTACTATGGATTGCGAGCGAGTTGTGCCTCCGTCAGCACCCCATGAGTGCTTAGTTTAAATGCACGCGGTACTAATACCATTGCCTCGTCGGGGCTGGGACGGAGGCCGAATTTGCTAGACTGCCTCGTGACGAGCCGAGCTATCCTGCTACAGTGTAGTCCGGACCCTCTTAATGATGTCCAGGGGATCGGCAACCGGATTATAGTGTTGCTTGATAAGGCCACTCTGTACTTCTACTGCTAGGGCGGTGGTGCGTTCCTCTGTACGGAAGGAGCATTCCGTGTTTCCATTTACTGTGATGACTCCACGTGGACCGGGCATTTTTAGCTTGAGATAAGCATAATGTGGCGCCACGTTGAATCTAGCGAATCCGGTTTGTCCGAGCAGCGCGTGATAGCCGCTACGGAATGGGACGATATCGAAGATTAGTTCTTCACTTCGGCAGTTATCCGGGGAACCGAATACTACCTCCAGCGTTATTGAGCCCGTACAACGGGCCTCTACGCCTGGTATGACTCCTTTAAAGTTAGTCTTCGTGGGCTTGACTCGTGAGGGGTCAATGCTCATTTTACGTACTGTATCCTGATAGAGCAGGTTGAGGCTGCTACCGCCGTCCATGAGGACTCAAGTCAGGTGGAATCCGTCGATGATTGGGTCGAGGACCAGTGCGGTTGAACCGCCATGCCGGATGCTAACTGGATAGTCTCGGCGGTTGTCCGGTGGTAGGTGCGACATATGCCAACGGGTGGCTTCTCATGGTGGGAGCCAGTAAGACATCGCCGGTGCCTGGAAACGGGATGAGGCGAAGACATGCACGCCGGTGAATCTTACCCAGGTCCGGGGCTCTCCGTGGAGATAACACCCGTAGTCCTGCTCTGCAGGGTCTCCGCATGATCACTAGATCAGAAAGAGTAGCTACAAATGCTCCTAGAGCTGTCGGGTTCAAGGGAGAAGAAGAGCAAGGCTAGTTCTCACTTCCCTCTCTTTATGGTGTGTGTGTAACTCTAAGAAGCCAACCCTTTGCATGGGTGCCCCGAGGGGTTTATATAGGCCTACCCCCGGGGGGTACAATTGTAATCCGGCTGGGCGTGGGTCCCAGTCGTCAATGTCTGCGCTCGCCGGCTTCTCTGCCGGCCGTTGGGGCCCGCCGACTAGGGGGTCCCGTCGGCTGCCGGCCTCTTGGTCGACAGGCGGGCCCCACCGCCTGGGGGTCTTGTCGGCGGCTGTTTACTGTAGCCTCGCCTCTGATGACGAGGGCTTCGTCGAGGTAAGCGTGGCTACAGTGTGCCGCCTCGAGGGCTCTCACTGTAGCCTTACCTCGTCTTGTCTCCTTAATGTGGCACATGTTTCGAGGGAGGGGAGTAGCCAGCTTCTGGGGGCCGGCTACGCCCCTGGCCGGCTGGGGGAGGCCGGGCCGCCTTTGTGCCTCTCTCTGGCTGAAGGGGCCCGCCGCCCGTGGGCCGTACTGGCGTTTGTCGTGGATGACGTTGAGGCCAGCATGGCTACAGGGCCAAGCCGGACGGGAGATGGCCGACCCGTACGGCGTCCTGTGGCCATGCCTGCCTCGGGATTCGGGGGTAGTGGGCCGCACTGTAGCCACACCCGGTCTTGTCACCGTTATGTGGGCGTAGTTTTGGTGGGTGCGGTCTTGGCCGGCTTCTTGGAGTCGGCGCTCTTCATGGCCGGCTCTGGGGAGTCGGCGCTCTTCATGGCTGGCTCTGGGGAGTCGGCATTCTCTATGGCCGGCTTCCTGGAGGCGGCCATCTCGTAGTTATCTTGGGGGAGGTTGCTGTGGGTGGGTCGCCCTCTGAGAGTCGGCTTCAGGGGTAGCCGACCGGGGGAAGGCGGCCCAATGCTTTGAATGCTTGAAGGCTCAAATGGCCTGATAATTTTTGAAGAGCCAGGGGCAGTCGGTTAGGCTACCCGTGGCCATTTACTCCGACAGTAGTCCCCGAAGCTGATTGAGCTTCGAGGTTGGGTGGGAGTCGAGAAGCTCGGTCAGCTTCCTATCTTGACGAGCCGGCAGCTGGGAGCCGGCTTTGGTTGAGTGCGCCGTCTCGGCGGAAAATTTTGGAGTCGGAGGGCGGGAGCCTGCCAGCGCGCGCACCGGGCCGCGGGCCGGCCACTTGCCGCCTGCAAACCATGTGGCATCCCTTGGCTAAAAAGCCTGCCAGCCCACGCGCGCGACGGGACGTCGCCGCAGGTCGGGGGCCCGCCACGCCTATGCCCGGGCCCAGGCGCGGATTCTATGCGGCCCGAAGCCGCCCGCACGTCTTCCTCCGGCGGTTTCGGCACGCCTTTAGGGCGTAATAATCGCGAGGCGTGGGGGGAGTGGGTGCAGTTAATCCCATGTCTCACCCCACGCCCTGCCCCCCCGGCTTCACCGCGCGAAGCTATAAGTAGGGGGAGGGGGAGAGCGGCAGGCGCTCGCACGCCCCTTCCCTCTCCGCCATCTTCTTCCTTCCGCTCTTTCTTGCAACAGCGCCTCGCCGCCGCACCGCTCCACCACTCGATCCTCCGCCGCCGCGCTCATTCTCGCCAGCCCTACGCCACGATGCAGTTCCGCGGGGATTGGGACGGCTCCAACGTCCATGAGGATCACGTCGAGTTCCTCCGCAAGACGCGGCGGCTGCCCGGCGCGGACAAGGTGGAGGTTCGTCTTGCGCCGGCGAAGGAGATTACGCCGGAGCCGGAGGAAGGCGAGCGGGTAGTCTTCCGCTCGCATTTCTTGCGCGGCATCGGCTTGCCCGTGAGCGCCTTCTTCCGCTCCTTTCTCGAGTTCTACCAACTCCAGCCGCACCACCTCACCCCGAACGCGGTGGTGCTGCTGTCTGGCTTCGTCACCTTGTGCGAAGGCTACCTCGGCGTCCTCCCCACCCTCAAGCTCTGGGGGGAGTTCTTCCAGTCCAAGCTGGGCACACGCATGCAGGGCGTGCCGGCTCAGAGTGGCGCCTTCATCGCGATGCGGAGGGTGGCTGCCGACAACCCCTTCCCCGTCATCACGCTGATCCAGTCGGTGAAGTTATGGCAGTAGTCATACTTCTACGTGAAGAACGTCGCCCCGCAGGGCGACTACGTCAATTTTCCAGCTTACGTAGACGGCCCACCGGTGGGCAGGCGGCCCCAGTGGTCCTACCGGGCCGTGACGCTGACGCCGGCTGGAACCGCAGCTGTCGCCCGAGTGCGAGCGATGATCCAGTCGGAGGGCTTGTCGGGGCCCGACCTGCTGGCCGCCTTCGTCACGCGCCGGGTACTACCGCTCCAGAGCCGCCCTCATCTGATCTGTCAGATGAGCGGCCAGCTCGATCCGAGCCGGATGTGTACCAAGGACATGCCGCACGACGAGGTTGCCTATATGGTGAACTACCTTGCGAACTGCAAACTCTCCGCAGAGTGGCAGTTCGGCAAGGAGCCATATTGCCGAGCCCATCCGCCGCCCACGGTATGTTCTCCTTGTCTCTTCCTCTTCTCTCAGTTTTGTCGCCGAGTTCCTTTTGGCCGACTCTGACTAGTCGGCTTGCCTCGACAGAGCCCTCTTCTTCGGCCCGCAGGCGGGTCGGACGCGGAGCGCCGATTCGTCCCCGACCGAACGGAGCACGATCTGGAGGACACCGACTTGGGGGCGGCCGCTATGGACGACAACACCGAGGCGGGTGGTGGCCAAGCCGGCGGCGAAGCAGGCGGCTCCGGGCTTGGAGTCAGCTTCGACGACTGGCCGGACGACGATGAGGCTGAAGTCGTCCCACGCCGTCAGCCGGCGTCTGGCCACGGCGCGGGTTCCTCCGCTGCGCCGCCTGCTCGGGGCGGTGGGAAAAAGCGTCGTGCCGCGCCGGGCCTGTTCGGCAGTCGGCCGAAGAAGCCCAGAGGCGGGGCAGCGGCGACCAGGCGGGAGGAAGCAGCCGCGAAGGCGGCTCGCTTTCGCAAGGCGGTGAAGCAGCCGCAGACGGTGTCGACGTAGGTACACTCTCCTTAGTGCATTCTCTTTTCTTTTCTCTGGTAGCTCCTGAATCCTTGTCTTTTTCTCCAAACAACCAGAGCTCCATTGTCGCTCGAGCGGGCTGCAGCCGCCTCCGTCGTTGGGTCGCCGGGAGGATCCGGGAGCACTACTCGCCGCGTGGACCCCCGTGCCGACCTTCAGGCGGCGACGGAGCGGAACGCGCGGGAGGTGCGAGAGGAGTGGGAGGCGCGGGAGGCGGAGGCGTTGAGGGTGGCCGCCGCCAAGGCGGCGCAGGAGGAGGAGGCGGCGAAGGCGCGCGCCGCCGCCGCGGCCAAGGCCCAAGCAGAGGCTGCGGCTGCGGCGATGGCGGAGGGGGCCTTGCTGGTCACCCCACTGCGCATCGCGGCGCCTGGGGCCCCAGAGCCCCCGCCAGGAGAAACCGGCGGTGACCAGCCGGGGCTGGAGAGGGATGACGACGTCGTCATCCTGGAGAGGGCGGCGGTACCGACCCCGCCGACTGGGACGGCTCAAGGCGGCCGGCCTGATCTGCCGCCTGCGCAGTCGGCGGGGGGCGAGCCGGCCGCGAGGACTGAGCTGGCGGTCCGGACGCCGCCATGCCGGCGCGCGGGGAAGGCCGCGTCAGAGCCGCAGAAGGCTGCGTCGGAGCCGCAGCCGGCCGCGGGCTCCAGCTTGTCGGCCCAGGATGTGGAGGCGGCCAGCGCCACCTCAGGGTGGACGCCGGGCGGAGGGACGGCCGTGATGAACGTGGCCGCGCAGGACGTCCGGACCTGGCTCCAAGCCCAGGCTACGGCGCTGAGGCGGTACAACGACGAGTTCCTTGCGACGCGGGCGGCCATCCGGGTTAGTCTTCTTATCTTGCTTCTTTTTTATCTTGGTTTCTTCCGTGGGCGCGCGTCAGCGCACCCACTGGGTGTAGTCCCCGAGTTTCGAGTCGGCTGCTGAGCAGGCGGCCTGGAACTTTTTAGCGGATCTAGTTTTGCTATCTTTTCTCTTACTTCGCTCTTCTGCCTGTCTTGCAGGACTACCCAATCTTCGCGCAGCTGCCTTCAACTCCCAAGCTCAGGAGCTGACCCAGAAAACCGCCGACCTAACTGAGAGCCGGGGTAAGTGCTTTGTCCTTTATCTCACATGGGGGCGCGTTAGCGCACCCACTGGTGTAGTCCCCGAGATTCGGGCCGACTATTGAGCAGTCGGGTCGGATCTTCCTTGACGACTTCCTCTAATTGATTCTTATTTTGCTGCCGTCCCTGCAGCGGCCAACGCTAGTCTGAGGGCACAGCTGGGAGGGTCTCAGGCTGCCCTTCGTGCCAAGGAGGCCGAGTTTGCCGCCTTGGTGCAGGAACGTGACCGCCTGGCTAAGAGGTTGGCCGACCAGGAGGAGGGCCACAAGGCGGCTCTGAAGGCGGTGCAGGAACGTGAAGCCGCCCTCCAGGCCGAGTACGAGATAGAGGCGGCTGGCTGGGCCGAAGCAAAGCAGACTCTGATCAATGGCTATGGCCTGATCGAAGATTTGGTTGACGGTAGGCCGCCTACTTCTTCTTCCTTTCTTGCCGTCTGCCGCTTTTGGCTCGTTTTCTGACTTGGTGTTTTCTCTTCTTTCTCTTTCTTTCTTGCGCAGAGTACTTCCCTGGCTACTCTACCGCTGCCAACCAGATCATCGAGGCCCTCCGCGAGGCACGAAGGCAGGCTGGCGCTGAGATTGCGCCAAACGCTAGCCGATCGCTGGAGGAGCAGCTCTTGGCGATCCAGGCCCGCTTCCAGCCAGCTCATCGACTGCTCCGCCGTCATCAACGTGCCGGGGCGCAGGTGCTGGCCGCCCTCTGGCTTGGCGAAGTGGTTCCCCGCACCCCCAGTCGGACTGCCGACTGGCTGGAGGTGGCGGTTGGCCGCTTTAAAGCCTGGAAGGCTTCGGCGGCTCAGTCCGGCGCCAGGCGGGCGATGGAGTTCGTCAAGGCCTGGTATCCCGGCCTGAGTCTGGACCAGCTGGCTACCTGGCGGCAGCAGGCCGACATGGAGCGGGAGCCGGCGCGGCCGGCTATCATCCGGCGGGCTTCGGCGATCGCCGACTACACCGACACCAGCGCCTTCGCCCCTGAGGTAGATGACAACGGTGTTGCCTAGCCGGAGGACTGGTTCGGGTTGAACCCAGCAGACGGCGAAGACTCGGCGGAGGAGATCGACTCCAGCGACGAGGGTGAAGAAGAGGAGGAGGAAGTTGAAGACGCCGGGCCGGATGGTGGGGCGACCGGCCAGCCTCAGCCTGACCGCGCCTCCAGCAACACGTCACGCGCGGGTGCGTCGTCTACCACCGGTGGTGATCAGGCTGAGACCCGCCAGCCGGCCACTCCTTCAGCCGGCGACGCCGTCTCCACCGACCAACCCGGCTACCACGTCGCACCTTTAGTCTAGTCTTCTATCTCTTATTTTCCTGTCTTGTCACTTTTGGAACGATATTCTGTTAAGTTTACACAATTCCACCCACTCGGGGTGTATTCGAACTATGTCGATTGCCGGCCTGTTGGGGGCTTTATATGTATATATGACTATGCATGTGTTTGGCTTTTCCTTGTTCTTTGCTTTTCATCCTTCTGCTGTTTCCTTTGCCGCCCTCCCTTGGTTGCCGCCTCCCCACACAGACAGTTGCTCTGCAATCTGTAGCTGGAGAAGTGCTTGGCCAATTGGGAGGGAAAGTACTCTAGCTTTGTTGGATTAGAGCTAAGTGTTTAGGAAGCCGGCCAGCCGGCTGTTCTGACAGCCGGTAGACGTGGTTGGAGGCCTTCTTTTCGCTATATAAGTTCATTAGTCCTTAGCCGTTTTTCGTGTGGGCATCCTTTCTGCCTTGGCTCTTGCTAGTCAGACAGTCGGTTCTTCGAGCTTCGACTTTTCAACAAGAGAGGACTTGGGAGCCGGCACACTACTTGTCTGACTTCAGGTAGAACTTTTAATATAGCTCAAGGCGGCTAGTCCCCGGGCCGACTAGTCGAACCCGGTGCCAGAAAAGAAATCAAATGTAATAATACATTCATGGATATGACACTCGTCACTCATAGATAAATAAAGCAGTCCCCGAGTGCTCCTCGGGGAGCCTGTTGTTTCATACTTAATACAAAAGGGTAGCATGATACATACTGCTTTCAACTGTAAAATCTTCTCAGGAGGTTCGCGTTCCATGGTCGCTCCGACTCCTTGCCGGATTCGTCCCTCTTGCGTGCTCTTGGTTTTTGCGTGTCAATCAGGTAGTAGGAGTCGTTGCCTAGTGCCTTGCTGATGACGAAGGGGCCTTCCCAAGGGGCCGAGAGCTTGTGCTGGCCGGCTGTTCGCTGGATCAGCCGAAGCACAAGATCGCCCTCCTGGAAAGATCTTGGCTTGACCCTGCGGTTGTGGTAGCGGCGCAACCCCTGCTGGTAGATGGCGGACCGACTGAGCGCTAACAGCCGGCCTTCTTCCAGTAGGTCGACACCGTCTTCTCTTGCTTCCTTGGCCTCCGCCTCCGTGTACATGGTGACCCGAGGCGAGTCGAACTCGATGTCGGTTGGGATGACAGCCTCGGCACCATATACAAGGAAGAATGGAGTGAAGCCGGTTGATTTGTTGGGGGTAGTAAGCAGACTCCAGAGGATAGCCGACACCTCATCGAGCCAGCAGCCGGCCGATTGCTCCAGTGGCAAAACCAGTCGGGGCTTGATGCCGGAGAGGATGAGTCCATTTGCTCACTCGACCTGGCCGTTTGACTGTGGGTGGGCAACGGACGCTAAGTCCAGTCGGATACCCTGCGTCGTGCAGAAACGTGCCAGTGCTCCTTTGGCAAAGTTCGTGCCGTTGTCGGTGATGATGTTGTGCGGCACGCCGTACCGAGTAGTGATGTCGGTGATGAATGTTACGGCAGTCGACCCGTTCAGCTTCTTGATTGGCTTTGCTTCGATCCACTTTGTGAATTTGTCCACGGCGACAAGCAGATGTGTCAAGCCGCCACAGGCCGTCTTGAAAGGGCCCACCATGTCCAGTCCCCAGACGGCAAAGGGCCAGGTGAGGGGAATGGTCCTGAGTGCAGAAGCCGGCAGGTGTTGCTTGGAACTGAAGACTTGGCATCCTCTGCAGCTCTTGACTATCTCTTTGGCATCTTCCAAAGCAGTCGGCCAAAAGAAACCGTGGCGGAAAGCTTTGGCCACAAGTGATCTTGAGGCTGCGTGGTGGCCGCATTCGCCTTGATGGATATCCTTGAGGATTGCCCCTCCATTTTCTGGCTCGACACAGTGCTGGAAGACTCCAGTGACGCTGCGCTTGACAAGCTCTCTGTTGATTATTGCATATGCTCCGGCTCGTCGTTGGACTAGTCTTGCTGAGATCTAATCAGCCGGCAGCTCTCTGCTGACTAGGAATTTGAGGATGGGCTGGGCCCATGATTGAGTAGTGACTTCTTCTTCTGTTAATGCGGCCACCATGACTCGGGTGGGTGGGTCGGGTGGCGTGGAGTTGGAGTCGGCCACCGCTTCTTGTGTCGCTGCAGTCCCCGGGTCGACTGCTGCAGTCCCCGGGCCGGGTTCTGATGTCCCCGGGCCGGGTGCGACAACGGTAGTCCCCGGGCCAGTTGTCGAAGTCCCCGTGCCGCCTGCGGGATTCCTCCAATCGGATCCGGCTGTATTAGGCACAGGCGGTACGAAGATAGAGTCTGACTCTGGAGACGGCTTGATGGACGGCTTGAGGAGGCGCTGGAGGGAGACGCCGGTCGGTATAGCCTGTCGGGTGGAGCCGATCCGTGCCAGGGCATCTGCTTGGTCGTTGTCGGCCCTTGGCACGTGAAGGAACTCGCACCCTTCGAAGTACCCACTGATCTGCTGGACGAGGAATCGATAGCTCGCCATGTTTGCGTCCTTGGCGTCCCAGTCGCCAGACGACTGCTGGACCACCAAGTCTGAGTCGCCATAACACAGGATCCGGCATATGCCGAGCTCTTTGGCTAGCCGGAGCCCATGTATGAGTGCCTCGTACTCGGCCACGTTGTTGGAGGCGGCGAAGTGGATTTGCAGCGTGTATCTGAGTTTGTCGCCTTTGGGAGAAGTGAGGACGATGCCGGCTCCCAAGCCGGTGCGCATCTTGGACCCGTCGAAGTGCATCCGCCAATGGGTAGAGTCGGGAGCTGGCGGTAGGTACTGGGTCTCGGCCCAGTCGACGAGGAAGTCGGCCAGTGCTTGGGACTTGATGGCGGTGCGGGGCTGGTAGAAAATTGTGTATGGTGCCAACGCAATGGCCCACTTAGCCACCCGGCCGGATGCATCCCGGCTGCCTATGATCTCGGCCAGCGCGGCGGTGCACACGACCGTGATGGGATGCTCTTGGAAGTAGGGCTTCAGCTTCTTGGCGGCAAAGTACACCCCATAGCACATCTTCTGGTAGTGCGGGTAGTTCTGTTTTGAGCTGGATAGTACTTCGCTTAGATAATACACCGGCCTCTGGACTAGCTGGGCTCGGCCTTCTTCCGGGCGCTGGACCACAACAACTGTACTGACTACTGGGCTAGTCGCGGCAATGTAAAGGAGCATGGGCTCCTTCTCAGTCGGTGCCGCCAGGACAGGTGGAGTGGTCAGCATGTTCTTCAGCTCATGGAAGGCTTGGTTGGCTTGGTCATTCCACTCGAAGTGAGTGGACTTCTTCATGAGTCGGTACAGGGGGAGAGCCTTCTCTCCTAGCCGGCTCATAAAGCGGTTTAGGGAGGCCAAGCACCCGGTGAACTTCTGCACGTCTCGCCATTTGGTGGGAATCTCCATCCTCTCGATGGCCTTGATCTTCACAGGGTTGCACTCGATGCCGCGTTCGGAGACCAGAAAGCCTAGCAGCTGGCCGGCTGGTACTCCGAACACGCATTTCTCGGGGTTGAGCTTGATTTGGAATCGGCGCAAGTTGGCGAATGTTTCTTTGAGGTCTTCCAGCAGTGTGTCGCGCTTCTCTGTCTTCACCACAATGTCGTCTACATAGACGTGGGCATTTCTGCCGAGTTGCTTGAGGAGGCATTTCTACATGCAACGCTGAAAAGTGGCACCGGCATTCCTTAAGCCGAATGTCATAGTCAGGTAACAGAAAGCTCGGAATGGTGTGATGAAGGCGGTCTTCAGGCGGTCTGCTGGGTCCAACTTGATTTGATGGTACCCTGAGTAGGCGTCCAAAAAGCTCAACAGCTCGCATCCGGCTGTGGAGTCTATCACTTGGTCAATCCGTGGCAAAGCAAATGGATCCTTGGGGCAGGCCTTGTTGAGGCTGGTGTAGTCTATACACATGCGCCACTTGTTGTTCTTCTTCAATACCAAGACTGGGTTGGCAAGCCACTCTGGAAAAAATACTTCCATGATAAAGCCAGCGGCGAGGAGCCGGACTATCTCTTCTCCTACGATTCTTCGCTTTTCTTCAGACAGTCGGCGAAGGGGCTGCTTGACCGGCTTCGCGTCGGCCCGGACGTGCAATTTGTGCTCGGCGAAATCCTTCGGGACACCCGGCATGTCTTTTGGGGACCATGCAAAAATGTCTCGATTCTCACGGAGGAAGTCGACGAGCTCGCCTTCCTATTTACTGTCCAGGTTTGCCCCAATGACAGCAAACCTTTCCGGATTCTCCGGGTCCAGAGGTATCTTCTTCGTCTCTTTGGCCGGCTGGAAGGAGCCCTGTGCATCACAATCTTTAGGGTTGGGGGACAGGGCCGGCAGTTTGCCGGCCATGGCCACGACCCGCTCCAGCATCTTCTTCTCTTCGGCTACTACGAGGGACTCGGCCAGCCGGCTACTGGCCATGGCGCACTCGATGGACTTCTTGTAGTCGCCGGCTACCGTGATGATCCCCTTTGAGCTCGGCATCTTCATCTTCAGGTAGGCGTAGTGGGGCACAGCCATGAACTTGGCCAGAGCAGGTCGGCCAAGCAAAGCATGGTAGGGGCTCTCCAGATCCACTACCTCGAACCAGATCGCTTCTCGGCGAAAATGATCCTTGTCTTCGAAGAGAACATCCATCTTGATCTTGCCGATCGGGGAACAAGATAAGCCGGGGACGATGCCATGGAACACGGTCCGGCTTGGCATAAGCTGCTTTGCCTTGATGTTCAGCTTTTCCATGGTATCGCGGTACAGTATATTGATACTGCTTCTGCCATCTATCAGGATGCGGGAGAATCGGGCAGCTCGCCTCTCCGTCGCGAGGGTGACATCCAAGACTAGTGCATAGGAGCCAGGGGATGGCATCACCTCTGGGTGGTCAGCCTGGCTCCAGTTGATGGGCTTCTCGGACCAGCGCATGAACTCGGGGGCACTAGAGGCGACTGCGTTGACCTCTTGATGCTGACGGCGCCGGCTGCACTTTTCTTCGGCTTGGCTGGTGAAGACGACGTACGCGGCCTGCTCTTCAGGGAACTCGTCTTGAATGGCTCCGACTGCCGGCCGAGCCGCCGGCTGTTGAGGGGCTGGAGGCGGTGGGCCGGGAGGCGGAGGCGGCACCAGCCCTTCGCCCTTGGAGATTCGCGTGAGCCAGTGGCATTTTCGGGTCGTGTGGTTGGACGGCTTCACGCCGCTGTGGAACTTGCAGGGGGCGTCGAGAGTCTGCTCGTAAGAGAAAGCCGGCTGCCAAGCCGGCCTGCCACCCTTCTTCTTGGGAGCGGGCCGCTCTTCGGGCTGCTCATCTTCAACTGTGGCCACCTGCCGACTGGTGGAAGGCGGCATGGGGGCCTTGCGCTTGTGATCGTTCTGGTAGGGGCGCCGATTGGAGTCGCCAGCCGGCGTCTTGGGAGCCGGAGCGAGCACCTTCCCAGAAGCGTCCACTCGGAGCTCGGTCTTCATCGAGGAGTCGGCCGTGGCGTACTTGTCCGCGATGATCAGGAGTTCGTCGAGGGTAGCCGGCTTGTCGCGGAGGAGTCGGTGCTTCAGGAGGGTGCCCTCTCGGCACCCGGCGGTGAAGTACTCGATGGCCTGAACCTCGTGTACCCCCTCGCAGGAGTTGCGGAGCTCGGCCCACCGCGTGAGGTAGTCGCGGGTCGACTCGCTGGGCTCTTGGACGCATAGGGAGAGCTGGCGAGGCTTGGGAGGCTGCTTGTACGTGCTGGTGAAGTTGCGGATGAAGACTTCCGTGAAGTCCAGCCAGCTGTTGATGCTGTAGGGCTTGAGGCTGTTGAGCCACGTGCGCGCCGTGCCTTGCAGCATGAGGGGGATGTACTTCACGGCCACGCACGGATTGCCATTGGCTATGCTGACAGCAGTGGAGTAGTCGATGAGCCAATCTTCCGGCTTCACTGAGCCATTGTACTTGGGCGTGTCTCTAGGGAGCGAGAACCCTTTAGGGAGGGGCTCGTCGCAGATGCGGGGGCCAAAGCACGGCGGGCCGACATCGTCTTCTTCTTCTAGCGCCAGGGATCGAGCAAGGTGGTCGATCCGGTGGCGGGCGTCGTTCTCGCCGACTCCTTCTCCGCGCCCTAGTCGGTCACCAAGAGTCGGGTGCGTGGCAAGCGGCGGGGTGAGACGTTTCTCCCTTCGAGGCGGGGGAGGAGGCGGATTTCCTTGGCGCTCCACCGCTCGAGGGTGGCCCTCCGCATCGCGCTCGATGGTGATGCGAGTCCGGCTACGGCTAGCAGCCGGCTCCTTGTCCTTCCTCCCGCGGGCGCCACTCGTAGTCGGCGATCGGGACGTCGCGGCGTGCTCCCGGCGCGGGGGATGACTATCAGCGGGAGCGCCGGCTTCGTGCCGTTGTGCGGCCGCGTCGATCAGCTGTTGGATCCGCCTTGTCATGTAGGGGAGCTCATTGGCTCCCAGCCCATTCGGCTCTTCAGCGGCCGCCTGCGCGGCTCGTAGATTCTCGAGCGGGGTAGCGTAGACGGGACGATCTGCCCCCAGCATGCTGGCGATAGCCGCGCCGTGCTTCTGGACGAAGCCGGCTCGGCTCGGCCCGCTACGCGGCGGCGTACCGAAGGCGGCACGGTCGACCTCGCGCTGGTGGGCCTCGGTGAGGCGTCTCATGGAGGCTATCTTCTGGCCTTCCGCAATGAGGGCGAGGCGGCGTGCCTCCAAGGTCTCAGCGTCGGCGTCGGCCGGGATGGGGACGGATAAGTCGTGCATCGCTGCTTGCAGGGCGTCGTGGGCGTTCTCGCCCGAGTTGGCGACATGGCTGATGACCAGCACTTCAGTGATGGCGTTGCTGCCGCTGTCAGCTCGAGGAAGAGGGTCGTCGAAGACCACCACGTCGGAGGGGTAGGCGTCGAGCGATGCCGTGTCGGAATCGACAAGCATCGGGTCGGTGGAGCCGACCGACTCCAAGTCTGCGGCAGGCTCGCTGGAGACGTGAAGTAGGCTGACGAGGCGGCTCTCGGGGTAGTCCGTGCCTGCGTCGGACACGGGCTCGTCATAGATGCGAGCCTCGCCGAGTAGATCGGCGAGGCAGCTCGCTGCGCAGGCGTCGTCGACGCCTTGCAGCGCGTCAGGGCAAACCCCATCGGGCGCAGCAGGCTAGCTGCGCTCGCGGGGGAGAAAAAGGGTTCCCGTCCAGAACAGGTCTCCGGACGACGGTGCACCTGGCCCCATGGTGGGCGCCAAATGTCGGGTGGTAGGTGCGACATATGCCAACGGGTGGCTTATCATGGTGGGAGCCAGTAAGACGTCGCCGGTGCCTGGAAACGGGATGAGGCGAAGACATGCACGCCGGCGAATCTTACCCAGGTTCGGGGCTCTCCGTGGAGATAACACCCCTAGTCCTGCTCTACGGGGTCTCCGCATGATCACTAGATCAGAAAGAGTAGCTACAAATGCTCCTAGAGCTGTCGGGTTCAAGGGAGAAGAAGAGCAACGCTAGCTCTCACTTCCCTCTCTTTATGGTGTGTGTGTAACTCTAAGAAGCCAACCCTTTGCATGGGTGCCCCGGGGGGTTTATATAGGCCTACCCCCCGGGGGTACAATTGTAATCCGGCTGGGCGCGGGTCCCAGTCGTCAGTGTCTGCGCTCGCCAGCTTCTCTGCCGGCCGTTGGGGCCCGCCGACTAGTGGGTCCCGCCGGCTGCCGGCCTCTTGGTCGACAGGCCGGCCCCACCGCCTGGGGGTCTTGTCGGTGGCTGTTTACTGTAGCCTCGCCTCTGATGACGAGGGCTTCGTCGAGGTAAGCGTGGCTACAGTGTGCCGCCTTGAGGGCTCTCACTGTAGCCTTACCTCGTCTTGTCTCCTTAATGTGGCACATGTTTCGAGGGAGGGGAGTAGCCGACTTCTGGGGGCCGGCTACGCCCCTGGCCGACTGGGGGAGGCCGGGCCACCTTCGTGCCTCTCTCTGGCTGAAGGGGCCCGCCGCCCGTGGGCCGTACTGGCGTCTGTCGTGGATGACGTTGAGGCCAGCATGGCTATAGGGCCGAGCCGGACGGGAGATGGCCAACTCGTACGGCGCCCATTGGCCATGCCTGCCTCGGGATTTGGGGGTAGTGGGCCGCACTGTAGCCACACCCCGTCTTGTCACAGTTATGTGGGCGTAGTTTTGGTGGGTGCGGTCTTGGCCGGCTTCTTGGAGTCGGCGCTCTTCATGGCCGGCTCTGGGGAGGCGGCGCTCTTCATGGCTGGCTCTGGGGAGTCGGCATTCTCTATGGCCGGCTTCCTGGAGTCGGCCATCTCGTAGTTACCTTGGGGGAGGTTGCTGTGGCTGGGTCGCCCTCTGAGAGTCGGCTTCAGGGGTAGCCGACCGGGGGAAGGCGGCCCAATGCTTTGAATGCTTGAAGGCTCAAATGGCCTGATAATTTTTGAAGAGCCAGGGGCAGTCGGTTAGGCTACCCGTGGCCATTTTCTCCGACAGCGGTCGAATGTGATCGGGAATGATGACCATGGATTAAATTTCGGGGCGACGGGCTCTAGCGCATAGACGTCCCTGAGTGCGTGCTTGCGCTCCCTTTTGGGAATATGTGTAGCGTATATCATGTTTACCGTTTTGACTTGAGGGGGAATTTCTTTTGCCCCCCGGTGTCTAGCTGCGGGGCTCTTCGTCATCGTCCTCGCTATGTGATTCCCCTTCTTTGTTTCTGCTATTTACCTTGCTGGCTTGTTTAAAGACCCGGCAATCTCTGTTAGTATGGTTGGCCGGTTTGTCTGGGGTGCCATGTATTTGGCAAGGACGATCGAGTATGCGGTCCAAGCTGGATGGTTTTCCATGCTGCTTTTATAGGGCTTCTTTCGCTGACCGGACTTGGAGCCACTGAATCCGGCATGAACTGTTGTGTCATCGGTGTTATCGCCATTGCTTCCGCGTTTGTTTCTGTTGCGCTGGAGCTTGCCGGTGCTATTTTTGGCCTCGGAGGGGCTTGTTTCGTTGGCCGTGTTGTTACTACGGGCCAGCCAACTGTCCTCTCCCGCGCAAAAGCGGGTCATGAGTGCCGTGAGGGCTGCCATGGACGAGGTGGCCTGCTAGCCATTCGTCACAGAAGCTATGTTTGAAGGCTGCCAAGGCCTCGGCATCCGGACAGTCAACGATCTGGTTCTTTTTGGTTAGGAACCTAGTCCAGAAATTTCTGGCTGATTCTCCAGGTTGTTGAACTATGTGGCTTAGATCATCGGCGTATGATGGCCGGACATATGTTCCTTGGAAGTTGTCTAGGAAAGCTTCTTCCAAGTCCTCCCAGCTGCCGATAGAATTTTCAGGAAGGCTGTTAAGCCAGTGCCGAGCTGGCCCTTTGAGCTTGAGTGGGAGGTATTTAATGGTGTGGAGGTCATCTCCTCGAGCCATGTGGATGTGTAGGATGAAATCCTCGATCCACACTTCGGGATCGGTTGTGCCGTCGTATGACTCGATATTGACGGGCTTGAATCCCTCGGGGAATTCGTGATCCAGTACCTCGTCCGTGAAGCAGAGAGGGTGTGCGGCACGTCCGCGCGATCCGTAGATCGATCTTGTATGTCCAGCTTTATTGTCCAGGGTCTGCCGAAGGTCGTATGTGTGACCCCGAACTCTTTCGTCTTTATTTTTTCTGGGTGATGAGGCTGGCTGTTGTTTGGCCTGAGTTGCCGCTTTATCCCGACCGCGGGGTGGCCAGTCGGCCACCCTGTCTCGACCCCGCGGTGGTCATTCCGCATTACACGAGGGAGATGTGTGCTCCGGTGCTTCCTCATTGAATTGAGGTAGCAGTCTGCGTTTCGGGTAGCTCTTAGTTGGGCGCTTGAGGCCGTATTCTTCGGTAGTCAGGACATCAGTCCATCTGTCTACGAGCAGATCTTGTTCGGCTTGAAGCTGCCGCTATTTCTTTTCCAGGCTCCTTGCAGTGGCTATGAGCTGAAGCTTAAAGCGCTCCTGCTCCACAGGGTCCTCTGGCACGATGGAATCTTCGTTGCCGAGGCTTGTCTCTTCCTCGGAGGATGGATGGTAACTATCGTCCTTCGAGTTATCTTCTGTGGCCCATTCATCAGGGTTGTCTTGCCTGTTGTCATGTTCCTCCTGTTCGGATGCCGCACCGACGGGGTCTTCATTGTTTTCGGCGTCACCCGGAGTGCTATTTTCTCCGGTACCAGTGTTGCCATCCTTTGAGCGACGAGGCTTAGAATGGCGTTTGGGGCGCCAACGCTTGCACTGCGTCTCAGAGGGTTTGTTCATATCCGGCTCTTCTTTGTCGTCGCCAGATCCTTTGGGTGTATCAACCATGTACACGTCGTACGAGGAGGTGGTCGTCCAACATCCAGTGAATGGCGGGTCTTGGCCTTGCTCATTGTCGGCATCGTCGTCCATACCTGTGATGTCTTCGGAGCCGTAGTCAAGCATGTCGGTTAAGTCGTCGACGGTGGCTATGAAGTGGCTGGCGGGTGGGAAGCAAAATTCCTCGTCGTCCGCCTCTAGCTCAAACCGAATATAGTTCAGCTGTGAGTCTTCCTCCAGGGTCAAGTTCTTCAAGGAATTTAGTACGTCACCCAAAGGCGAATGCTGGAAGATGTCTGCGGCGCTAAATTCTAAAATCGACAACCGATCCAGCTTAGTGTCCGCATGTGTATCCGGTCCGAAACGTGTAGCCGGAGACGAGTCCGGGGTTTCGTTGACGCAAGCATTGCAGGATGTCGAGTCCGTTTGCGGCTCCAACGCCGCTGACTTTATGGCCTCAGAGGACGCGATCTGCTTTGGCTCTAAGGCCGTTGTAGCAACAGGATCCATCTCCTGGATGTGATCCGATGACAGATTTAAGTCAAGTTCATCGGAGAGAGGGGGAGTGATCGCTGCGGTCTCAAATCCATCGAAGATCAAGTCTCCATGGATATCCGCGACGTATTCAAGCTTCTGAATCTAACCTAATGGCCAGGGGCGTAGCTATCGACCTGCTCTAGGCGGCCAAGCGAGTTGGCGCGCAGTACGAAGCCGCCGAACACAAAGATTTGTCTGAGGAAAAAGATTTCTCCCTGAACGACGCCATTGCCGGCGATTGGAGGGGCCATCGAGCCTTACGTCGACGGCACAGTGGAACTCTCAATGAAAGCACCAATGTCAGTGTCAAAACCGGCGGATCTCGGGTAGGGGGTCCTGAACTGTGCGTCTAGGATCGATGGTAACAGGAGACGGGGGACACAATGTTTACCCTGGTTCGGGCCCTCTCTATGGAGGTAATACCCTACTTCCTGCTTGATTGATCTTGATGAATATGAGTGTTACAAGAGTTGATCTACCACGAGATCGTTATGGCTAAACCCTAGAAGTCTAGCCTACAAGTATATGGTAATGAATCTGTCTTATCCGGACTATGCTCCCCGGTTTATATAGACACTGGAGAGATCTAGGGTTACATGAGGTCGGTTACATAGGAGGAAATCTTCATAATAGGTCGCCTAGCTTGCCTTCCATGCCAAGTAGAGTCCAATCCGGACACGAGTCTTGTCTTCGGCCTTCGTATCTTCACAGCCCATCAGTCCGGTCCTTGGATAACAGGTCGGACGCCCGAGGACCCCTTAGTCCAGGACTCCCTCACACACCTTTGCAACAAATTCCTCAGTCCCCAGTGCATATTGAAGTTCAAATGGGCTCTGAAGAACCTCGCACCACTCCGTCCATTCATGAAGAAATTCCAGCCACTAGTGCTGATGAACAAGCTGATGAAGAATTGAAGACCCAGGCTGCAACTGAAGAAGGAACTAAATTCCTCAGCATGTGGATCCTGAGATTGCGATTCCTGAGGTTGTGATGCAATTGACTGACACTCCTCAGCCCAAGCCAAAGGATCCTTTCTCAAAGATGGAAAAATTCAAGGCTGACGACTTCTTTCACGAGCATGTATTCTTCACAGATTACAACCCATATGACTCTACTCGTCTTAGAACGAAGCGTTTCTGGACTGCCAGCCAAGCCAATTTCTATTCTTCACTGCTTTTCAACAAGGACAAAGTCTTTGACCATGAGCATATTCCTCATGTGGACATGGAATCACTGCCTTGCTTCACGCCAGTCCTCAGCATTCTTCACGATGCTGGACTGCTCAACTTCTGCACTGACATTTGTGATTGGAGAGCTAATTCTTCAGTTCTATGCAATGCTGCACATCACAGGAAATGCTGAAGATGTGAACTCTTGGGTATTGGACTGAATGACAGAAAATACTCACTTCAAAGCACCGGCCTCTGAATTGCTTTATGCCCTGCCTGTCAGTCCTCCCCTTGAAGAGGCTCGTTGCATATACCTTGAACCTGAGCTTTCAAATCACTACATGCAAGTGTTGATGAAACCACTGAAGCCCGGTCAAGCCCCAAGGACCCAGTTCCTCGTGAAGGAATTGATGTATGTGCCTCGGACTATCTATCGAATTCTGACAAAGACATTGAGTCCAATCAAATTCCACGACTCGAATGATGAAGAAATCGTTGGCATCATGAAGAATCTGCTATTCAATATCATGCATGGCATTCCTGTCAACTACCATGATTTCCTCATGAGGACTCTGGCCAATGTTGCATTATCTCCATTTGAGTTGAAGCCTTATGCTCCCTGGATTATGAGATTCCTCAGATCAAGGTCTTCACTCAACTACAAGGCTGACACACTCAACCATGGCAGCTACTTGCCCCCCATTGAAGTCCTCAAGTGGAAATTTTCCTCAACTGATGAAAAGGGCAAGGCCACTGCTGTTATTGATGAAGGCACTCGTCCATTGGATGGTCAATTCCGCAAAGCTGCTTCTTACTCCACCAATGATGACTCTGCCACTCATGACTCTGCCGCCAATGCCTCAAAGCAAAATCCTCAAGGCACAGCTCCAAGGGTGATGACTGATTGTGAGCTTCTCCTCAGTCTTCACCAGAAGGTCGATCGCAACCACAAATGGGTCAAGCGTCAGTTTGGTTCAATTCTTCACAACATGACTGCTACACACTATGCAGTGAAGAAGAACCACTACTACCTCCATGAAGTCTTCGGTCGCACCTGGGCTGTTCTGTCTCAGCTATATGGTGAAGATCTGAAGCAAATGAGTCTCAAGCAGGACTTTGACTGGTCTCAACCACCAGCGAAGAAATTCAAGAAAGTCAAAGTTCCTCCTTGGTGGCCAGCTCATATTCTTCATCGCGCGACACAGATGAGCATGCAGATTTGGACGACACTGCGGCAGGCCCTACTTCAACAACCGACCCCAACAATGCTGGCGCTCCCCCATCAACATGATATTCTTCAGGGGCGTTAGTCCTCATTTTTCGACCCTTTTGGTCATTCGATGACAAAGGGGGAGAAATTTGAGTTAGTCTTCAAGTGGGTCTATATATGGGCATTTTTTGATAAGTTACAACTCTCGTTCTTTTGAAGACTTTGTTGGATAGAGTTGTAAACTTAAACCCTATGGTGGTATGATACTTTTGCTTATTCCTCATATATGTTAATGCATGCATGCTGAATTACATCAGTCACCATATTTCATCATGCATTTCAAATTCTCCATATCATATGTTAAATGCGTGTATGAATTACAAGATATAGGGGGAGATCTCCATGATTCTATTCTTCAAGTGTGCATTGCTTCAAAAGCAAATTACTCACTATGCACAACTTCAGGGGGAGTTCTTCTATATCTTGCAATCAAATTCCTCAATATCTGTATTTACACTTCATATGTTTATCCGCATTGAAATCTTAACCTATATTGTCATCATTCACCAGAAAGAGGGAGATTGTAAGTGCATCTAGTGCCCCTTAGTGATTTTGGTGTATTGAAGACTTATAGGTTAAGGGACTAATGTGTTTTTGAGTGTACATAGGTCTATAAGTCTATGAGGAGTTTGATATTTACAGAGAAAGTCGACCCCTAAAAATGAATGTCTTCGACTGGAGACTTTGGATTTTTGAAGAATTTCTGAAGACTTTAAAAGTGAAAAAATTGGTGTGACAATGAAGACTTGGTATTCATGCGTGGAACATGAAGCGTGAAGACTTTTGTATTCGTAGTTTCATTTTCTCTTTCTTGAGTCATAGGAAACACTGTACTGTTAAAGGGGGTCGAGGAAATACTAAGGAAAATCTCCAAGTGATGCTCATCTCAAATTCTACACCTACTAGTCCTTTCGAGTGAAGCCATTGGAAATCTCATACAGTTCAGTTAATTTCTTCAGTGATAGAGACGAAGTTCTTCTGGTCTCTGAGGAATTTGTTCTGACTAAGGAGTTAGGAATTCGCTAGTGTGGAGTGCCTACAAGTGAGGAACATGATAGCCCTGAGGAAATTGATAGTCAAATTTCCGACCGTTGCTGTGCTATGCGCCAGTTGTCCCAAAATATCTTACCAACCTAACGGTCATATCATTGAAGGGCATTTATGTCTTATCACATCGGGCTGCTCCCTAGGCTATAAATAGCCCCCCCCTACAACCACTAGCTGACTGGCTGCTCCAAGAGAAACTGACACTTGTCATTTGAGAGCATCCCATCCTCTGAGGACTTTGAGCGAAAATCATCAAGTGAGGAAACCCAAACCCAAACACCTACAAACCCAAAGTGATTGAGCATCACTGAAGAGATTGATCCTGCGTGGATCCGACGCTTGTTACCTTTGAAGACTGTGCATCTTCCAGACGGTTAGGCGTCATGGTCTGGGCATCCAAGAGGAAATTATGGATCACCGAGTGACTGAGTTTGTGAAGGTTTGGAAGTCACTTGAAGACTTACCACGAGTGATTGGGCGAGGTCTGTGTGACCTTAGCTCAAGGAGAATACGGTGAGGACTGTGTGTCCGGGACTGTGTGTCCTCGGGTTTAAATACCTAGCTGCTCCAACCAGACGTACAACTGTCACAGCAGTTGGATCTCGTCTACCAAATCATTGTCTTCACCAAGCCAACTGGTTCTATTTCCTCAACTCTTCCATTTCCTCATTACTGTGTTGTGTACTTGTTCATATCTATTTGAAGACTTTGACTAAAGACTTTCTAAATTTCCTCAGTTCAATTTCTTCAGTCTGTTTGTCTTCTTCCTGTTTATCCTGTGTTTACGCCTTCTGTACTCCGTGCTTGTTTTCATTTCATCATGATGACCATGTTTATGTTCTATTATGTTTGCATCTGAGTACTTATTCCGCTGCAAGTAGTTCTTCTCTTAGGAATTTCCTCATCCTGAAATTCCTCAGTGAAGGATTCATAAAAATTGCCTATTCACCCCCCCTCTAGTCGATATAACGCACTTTCACCTTTCCTCTTGCGGGATACCCCGAGGTCTGCAAGGAGTGCGCTGCAGGCTGGCACGGAACCCTCCATAGTGAGGGCGACAGCCGCGTCCGGGAACAGGGCTCCTGCCATGCCGCCTGCAGGGGTGGAGATCACCACCTCAGGAGTGCGCGGGGGCGCCTACTCCCCGGCGGCCTCCTCGGGAGTGTGCAGGGGCGCCTGCTCCCCAGCGGCCACCTCAGGAGTGGGCAGTGGTGCCCGCTCTCCAGGGCCACTTTAGGAGCACTCGGTGATGCTTGCTCCCCCGCGGGCACCTCTGGGGCAGACATCACAGGATCCACCAAGATTGGGTTTTCGTGAGGCCCCTCGTGGCTCTCGGGGAGCAGCCCCCACTCCTCGAAGCGCGACATCTTCTCGATAAAGGCCCTCTTGTTCGAGTAGTTGTACAAAGGGCACCTTTCGGTAGGGAGCGCAGCGGGCGCTGGGTCACCCGTTAGGAGCTGGAGCACCGTGCGCAATGTCTTGGAGGGGAGCGAAGGCACCTGGAGCCTCATGGGGTTGCCGGGGCTGGTGAAGGTCCACATCAGGCGAGAATGGCGCTGGAGCGGGGCAATGTGCCGCCAGACGAACTCCCTCACCACCATCACCATCGTCACCCCGGCCTCCTACGGCTTAGCCAGCCTGGACAAGATACGCACAAGCCGTCGGTCAACGAGCTCCACGTGTCCCTAGCCGGAACTCGGCTCTGCCGGCGCCAATGGGAGGATAAGCAGGGGGCTGCGCACGGTGGCGTCCACATACACCCACTGCTTCTGGAACCCCCTCGCATCCGGGCAGAGCGTTAAGTCGATGACGGAGCCAGCTGTCGTCGGCGCCACCTAGAATGACACGCACCCCGATCATTACCTGCTATCGACCAGGTGAAGCGAGAAGAAATGGCGGAGCAAGGCCATGGATGGAGCAATGCCCATGAAGGCCTCGCACAAAAAGGCGAAGCCGGAGAGGACAATGATGCACTACTGCAGGATGCTACTAAAGCGACACTACGATCAGAGACCCTTCAAGAAACTGTGTGCGATGCAATAATCGCAAACGGTGGTGTATGAAAACCGTCAAAAAGGTGAAAACGTTTGCGATGGAGGATGCATCAAACACGATTCAGATTTTAGTTGCGTGTGCGGTGAAGGGAAAACGGTTCAGTTCAATTAACTATTTGCGGTGAGGAGGAACAAAAGTAACGGGCAGCCAGATGAAGGCGTGCGTGATACACAGCATACGGTTCACTCGGATGAACTGTTTGTGATTAGGCAACACAAAAGAAACGGGCAGCCAGATGAAGGTGTGTGCGATATACATCATGCGGTTCACTCGGATGAGCCGTTTGTGATTAGGCAACACAAAAGAAAAGGTCAGCCAGATCAACGTGTGTGTGATTGAGGGCATACGCTTCAGAAGGATTAACTATTTGCGATTAGGCAACAGAACAGAAACGGGTAAGCCAAATCAAAGTGTCTGCGATTGATGGCATACACTTCACATTGATGAAATGTTTGTGATTAGCCATAACAAACTGAAATAGTTAGATAGATCAACGTGTGTGCGCTAGAAGGGCACACCCATTCTAACTAAAAGAAGCGTGCGCGATGGTAATAACGAGCACGCATGATTGTTGGAACAAGACGTGTTGACATTGCCTATTGTGGTGCACCCTACGGTGCAAACGCCACATACGCGGCCGAGAAGGCGTATGTGCCCACGTTACGCCTTCCGGGAATAGTGCCGCACTTATAACCGCCAGTAAAGTTTGAGCATGCGTCCCGTCACAATTTTTTTAGAAGAACATGGAGGCCACATCCCGTCACATTCCAAATTGCAAACCTGTTCACACCGATCAAAACCTAAACGGTTTACCACTTAGGAGCGTATTACTACGCGGTTATAAATACTACTACTCCAAGATGACTACACATTCCTCCTCAACTCCTCATCCACAAAAATTCAAAAACAAACAAGTCATTCATCATCGTTCCCTTGCGTTCGCCATGGCCAGCATGAGTTCTGGGTCGAGAGATTGCCACCAGGGAGAGGCGAGCCTGGAAGCGGGAGCACGAGAGATGTCCCGCCTCGCCGCGATAGCAGCCAACATGTCCCACCACGCGACCGTAGAAGCAGAGAGGTCCCGCCACGCCGCTGAAGCAGCACGGAGGACCCGCCGCGCCGCCGATGCAGCAGACTAGTCCGGCCACGCCGCAGAAGCAGAAGAGATGTCCCACTGCGCCGCGAATGCAGCAGAGATGTCCTCCCATGCCGCGGCGGCCTGGGAAAATGCCTCGCGGGTAGACGAGGACTCTTACAGGCGCATGCGTGCCCTCGTCCTTAGGCAGATGGATCAGATCTCCAGGTGGGAGAGGGATGACCTGAAAGCCTCGTTTGAGCAGTCTACCGACGTCATCCGGCAACTAAATGAGAGCAATGCGGAGCTCCGGGCCAAGCGTGACCTGCTGAGGGCGAAGATCGTCCGAAGTGCGGAGCGGCAGGAGCAGACCACCGCCTTGTTGAAGAGGACCGGCGTCATCGTCGAGAAACTTACGGACGAGAATAACAAGCTGCGCATCGAGCGCAGAAGGCTGGTGGAGGAATCCGTGGATGCTCTCAACCAGCATGTTGAGGACAAGAAAGAGCTCGTCGCCGCTCGCCGCGGAGACTAGTGTTGGGGAACGTAGTAATTGCAAAAAAATTCCTACGCACACGCAGGATCATGGTGATGCATAGCAACGAGAGGGGAGAGTGTGTCCACGTACCCTCGTAGACCAAAAGCGGAAGCGTTAGCAGAACGCGGTTGATGTAGTCGTACGTCTTCACGATCCAACCGATCCAAGTACCAAACGCACGGCACCTCCGAGTTCAGCACACGTTCAACTCGATGACGTCCCGCGAGCTCCGATCCAGTAGAGCTTCGGCGGAGAGTTTTGTCAGCACGACGGTTTTTTGACGGTGATGATGATACTACCGAAGCAGGGCTTCGCCTAAGCACCGCTACGATATTATTGAGGTGGATTATGGTGGAGGGGGGCACCGCACACGGCTAAGAGATCAATGATCAATTGTTGTGTCTGCAAGGGGTGCTCCCCTCCCCGTATATAAAGTAGTGGAGGAGGGGGAGGAGGCCGGCCTCCCTAGGCGCGCCCCATGAGGAGTCCTACTCCCACCGGGAGTAGTACTCCCCCTTCCAAGTAGGAGTAGGAGAAGGGAAGGAAGGGAGAGAGGAAGAGAAGGAAAAAGGGGGGCGTCGCGGCTGCCCTGGCCGCCCCTCCTCTTCTCCCACTAGGGCCCATGAGGCCCAATTAACTCCCCGGGGGGTTCCGGTAACCCCCCGGTACTCCGGTATATGCCCGAAACCCTTCCGGTGTCCAAACATAGTCGTCCAATATATCGATCTTTACGTTTCGACCATTTGGAGACTCCTTGTCTTTTCCGTGATCATATCCGAGACTCCAAACTACCTTCGGTACATCAAAACACTAAAACTCATAATACCGATCGTCACCGAACTTTAAGCGTGCGGACCCTACGGGTTCGAGAACAATGTAGACATGACCGAGACACGTCTCCGGTCAATAACCAATAGCGGAACCTGGAGGCTCATATTGGCTCCTACATATTCTACGAAGATCTTTATCGGTCAAACCGCATAACAACATATGTTGTTCCCTTTGTCATCGGTATGTTACTTGCCCGAGGTTCGATCGTCGGTATCTCAATACCTAGTTCAATCTCGTTACCGGCAAGTCTCTTTACTCGTTCCGTAATACATCATCCTGCAACTAACTCATTAGTTACAATGCTTGCAAGGCTTATAGTGATGTGTATTACCGAGTGGGCCCAGAGATACCTCTCCGACAATCGGAGTGACAAATCCTAATCTAGAAATACGCCAACTCACCAAGTACCTTCGGACACACCTGTAGAGCACCTTTATAATCACCCAGTTACGTTGTGACGTTTGGTAGCACACAAAGTTTTCCTCTGGTAAACGGGAGTTGCATAATCTCATAGTCATAGGAACATGTATAAGTCATGAAGAAAGCAATACCAACATACTAAACGATCAAGTGCTAAGCTAACGGAATGGGTCAAGTCAATCACATCATTCTCCTAATGATGTGATCCCGTTAATCAAATGACAACTCATGTCTATGGCTAGGAAACATAACCATCTTTGATCAACGAGCTAGTCAAGTAGAGGCATACTAGTGACACTCTGTTTGTCTATGTATTCACACATGTATCATGTTTCCGGTTAATACAATTCTAGCATGAATAATAAACATTTATCATGATATAAGGAAATAAATAATAACTTTATTATTGCCTCTAGGGCATATTTCCTTTAGTATCCCACTTGCACTAGAGACAATAATCTAGATTACACAGTAATGATTCTAACACCCATGGAGCCTTGGTGCTGATCATCGTTTCCTCGTGGAAGAGGCTTAGTCAATGGGTCTGCAACATTCAGATCCATATGTATCTTGCAAATCTCTATGTCTCCCACCTGGACTTGATCCGGGATGGAGTTGAAGCGTCTCTTGATGTGCTTGGTTCTCTTGTGAAATCTGGATTCCTTTGCCAAGGCAATTGCACCAGTATTGTCACAAAAGATTTTCATTGGACCCGATGCACTTGGTATGACACCTAGATCGGATATGAACTCCTTCATCCAGACTCCTTCATTCGCAGCTTCCGAAGCAGCAATGTACTCAGCTTCACACGTAGATCCCACCATGATGCTTTGTTTGGAACTGCTCTAACTGACAGCTCCACCGTTCAATGTAAGTATGTATCCGATTTGCGATTTAGAATCGTCTGGATCAGTGTCAAAGCTTGCATCAACGTAACCATTTACGATGAGCTCTTTGTCACCTCCATAAACGAGAAACATATCCTTAGTCCTTTTCAGGTATTTCAGGACGTTCTTGACCGCTGTCCAGCGATCCACTCCTGGATTACTTTGGTACCTCCCTGCTAAACTAATATCAAGGCAGACATCACGTCTGGTACACCACATTGCATACATGATAGAGCCTATGGCTGAAGCATAGGGAACATCTTTCATTTTCTCTCTATCTTCTGCAGTGGTCGGGCATTGAGTCTTACTCAACTTCACACCTTGTAACACAGGTAAGAACCCTTTCTTGGCCTGATCCATTTTGAACTTCTTCAAAACTTTGTCAAGGTATGTGCTTTGTGAAAGTCCAATTAAGCGTCTTGATCTATCTCAATAGATCTTGATACCCAATATGTAAGCAGCTTCACCGAGGTCTTTCATTGAAAAACTCTTATTCAAGTATCCTTTTATGCTATCCAGAAATTCTACGTCATTTCCAATCAACAATATGTCATCCACATATAATATTAGAAATGCTACAGAGCTCCCACTCACTTTCTTGTAAATACATGCTTCTCCAAAAGTCTGTATAAAACCATATGCTTTGATCACACTATCAAAACGTTTATTCCAACTCCGAGAGGCTTGCACCAGTCCATAAATGGATCGCTGGAGCTTGCATACTTTGTTAGCACCCTTTGGATCGATAAAACCTTCAGGTTGCATCATATACAACTCTTCTTCCAGAAATCCATTCAGGAATGCAGTCTTTACATCCATTTGCCAAATTTCATAATCATAAAATGCGGCAATTGCTAACATGATTCGGATGGACTTAAGCATCGCTACCGGTGAGAAGCTCTCATCATAGTCAACTCCTTGAACTTGTCGAAAACCTTTTGCAACAAGTCGAGCTTTATAGACAGTAACATTACCATCAGCGTCTGTCTTCTTCTTGAAGATCCATTTATTTTCGATGGCTTGCCGATCATCCATCAAGTCAACCAAAGTCCATACTTTGTTATCATACATGGATCCCATCTCAGATTTCATGGCCTCAAGCCATTTTGCGGAATCTAGGCTCATCATCGCTTCCTCATAATTCGTAGGTTCATCATGGTCTAGTAACATGACTTCAAGAACAGGATTACCATACCACTCTGGTGCGGATCTTACTCTGGTTGACCTACGAGGTTCGGTAGTAGCTTGATCTGAAGTTTCATGATCATCATCATTAACTTCCTCACTAATTGGTGTAGGTGTCACAGGAACCGGTTTTTGTGATGAACTACTTTCCAATAAGGGAGCAGGTACAGTTACCTCATCAAGTTCTACTTTCCTCCCACTCACTTCTTTCGAGAGAAACTCCTTCTCTAGAAAGGATCCAAATTTAGCAACAAAAGTCTTGCCTTCAGATCTGTGATAGAAGGTGTACCCAACAGTCTCCTTTGGGTATCCTATGAAGACACATTTCTACGATTTGGGTTCAAGCTTATCAGGTTGAAGCTTTTTCACATAAGCATCGCAGCCCCAAACTTTAAGAAACGACAACTTTGGTTTCTTGCCAAACCATAGTTCATAAGGCGTCGTCTCAACGGATTTAGATGGTGCCCTATTTAACATGAATGCAGTCGTCTCTAAAGCATAACCCCAAAATGATAGCGGTAAATCAGTAAGAGACATCATAGATCACACCATATCTAGTAAAGTACGATCACGACGTTCGGACACACCATTACGCTATGGTGTTCCGGGTGGCGTGAGTTGCGAAACTATTCCGCATTGTTTCAAATGAAGACCAAACTCGTAACTCAAATATTCTCCTCCACGATCAGATCGTAGAAACTTTATTTTCTTGTTACGATGATTTTCTACTTCACTCTGAAATTCTTTGAACTTTTCAAATGTTTCAGACTTATGTTTCATTAAGTAGATATACCCATATCTTCTCAAATCATCTGTGAAGGTGAGAAAATAACGATACCCGCTGCGAGCCTCAACATTCATTGGACCACATACATCAGTATGTATGATTTCCAACAAATCTGTTGCTTGCTCCATAGTTCCGGAGAACGACGTTTTAGTCATCTTGCCATGAGGCATGGTTCGCAAGTACCAAGTGATTCCAAAAGTCCATCGGAATGGAGTTTCTTCATGCGCTTTACACCAATATGACCTAAACGGCAGTGCCACAAATAAGTTGCACTATCATTATCAACTCCGCATCTTTTCGCTTCAATATTGTGAATATGTGTATCACTACTATCGAGATTTAATATAAATAGACCACTCCTCAAGGGTGCATGACCATAAAAGTTATTACTCATATAAATTGAACAACCATTATTCTCTGATTTAAATGAATAACCGTCTTGCATCAAACAAGATCCAGATATAATGTTCATGCTCAACGCTGGCACCAAATAACAATTATTTAGGTCTAAAACTAACCCCGAAGGTAGATGTAGAGGTAGTGTTCCGACCGCGATCACATCGACTTTGGAACCATTTTCCACGTGCATCGTCACCTCGTCCTTAGCCAATCTTCGCTTAATCCGTAGCCCCTGTTTCGAGTTGCAAATATTAGCAACAGAACCAGTATCAAATACCCAGGTGCTACTGCGAGCATTAGTAAGGTACACATCAATAACATGTATATCACATATACCTTTGTTCACCTTGCCATCCTTCTTATCCACCAAATACTTGGGGCAGTTCCGCTTCTAGTGACCAGTCTGCTTGCAGTAGAAGCACTCAGTCTCAGGCTTGGGTCCAGACTTGGGTTTCTTCTCCTGAATAGCAACTTGTTTGCCGTTCTTCTGGAAGTTCCCCTTCTTCTTCCCTTTGCCCTTTTTCTTGAAACTGGTGGCCTTGTTGACCATCAACACTTGATGCTCCTTTTTGATTTCTACCTCCGCTGCCTTTAGCATTGCGAAGAGCTCGGGAATTGTCTTATCCATCCCTTGCATTTTATAGTTCATCACAAAGCTCTTGTTGCTTGGTGGCAGTGATTGAAGAATTCTGTCAATAACACTATCATCCGGAACATTAACTCCTAGTTGAATTAAGTGATTGTTATGCCCAGACATTCTGAGTATATGCTCACTGACAGAACTATTCTCCTCCATCTTGCAGCTGTAGAACTTATTGGAGACTTCATATCTCTCAATCCGGGAATTTGCTTGAAATATTAACTTCAACTCCTGGAACATCTCATATGCTCCATGACGTTCAAAACGTCGTTGAAATCCCAGTTCTAAGCCGTAAAGCATGGCACACTGAACTATCAAGTAGTCATCAGCTTTGCTCTGTCAGACGTTCATAACATCTGTTGTTGCTCCTGCAGCAGGTTTGGCATCTAGCGGTGCTTCCAGGACGTAATTCTTCAGTGCACCAATGAGGATAATCCTCAAGTTACGGACCCAGTCCGTGTAATTGCTACCAACATCTTTCAACTTTGCTTTCTCAAGGAACGCATTAAAATTCAACGGAACAACAGCACGGGCCATCTATCTACAACAACATATATATGCAAAATACTATCAGGTACTATGTTCATGATAAATTAAAGTTCAGTTAATCAAATTATTAAAGAACTCCCACTTAGATAGACATCCCTCGAATCATCTAAGTGATCACGTGATCCATATTAACTAAACCATGTCCGATCATCACGTGAGATGGAGTAGTTTTCAATGGTGAACATCACTATGTTGATCATATCTTCTATATGATTCACGCTCGACCTTTCGGTCTCAGTGTTCCAAGGCCATATCTGCATATGCTAGGCTCGTCAAGTTTAACCTGAGTATTCCGCGTGTGCAAAACTGTCTTGCACCCGTTGTATTTGAACTTAGAGCTTATCACACCCGATCATCACGTGGTGTCTCAGCACGAAGAACTTTCGCAACGGTGCATACTCAGGGAGAACAAATATACCTTGAAATTTAGTGAGAGATCATCTTATAATGCGACCGCCGATCTAAGCAAAATAAGATGCATAAAAGATAAACAACACATGCAATCAATATAAGTGATATGATATGGCCATCATCATCTTGCGCTTGTGATCTCCATCTCCGAAGCACCGCCATGATCACCATCGTCACCGGTGCGACACCTTGATCTCCATCGTAGCATCATTGTCATCTCGCCAACTATTGCTTCTACGACTATCGCTACCGCTTAGTGATAAAGTAAAGCATTACAGGGCGATTGCATTGCATACAATAAAGCGACAACCATATGGCTCCTGCCAGTTGCCGATAACTCGGTTACAAAACATGATCATCTCATACAATAAAATATAGCATCATGTCTTGACCATATCACATCACAACATGCCCTGCAAAAACAAGTTAGACGTCCTATACTTTGTTGTTGCAAGTTTTACGTGGCTGCTACGGGCTGAGCAAGAACCATTCTTACCTACACATCAAAACCACAATGATAGTTCGTCAAGTTAGTGTTGTTTTAACCTTCTCAAGGACAGGGCGTAGCCACACTCGGTTCAACTAAAGTTGGAGAAACTGACACCCGCCAGCCACCTGTGTGCAAAGCACGTCGGTAGAACCAGTCTCGCGTAAGCGTACGCGTAATGTCGGTCCGGGCCGCTTCATCCAATAATACCGCCGAACCAAAGTATGACATGCTGGTAAGCAGTATGACTTGTATCGCCCACAACTCACTTGTGTTCTACTCGTGCATATAACATCTACGCATAAAACCTGGCTCAGATGCCATTGTTGGGGAACGTAGTAATTTCAAAAAAATTCCTACGGACACGCAGGATCATGGTGATGCATAGCAACAAGAGGGGAGAGTGTGTCCATGTACCCTCGTAGACCGAAAGCGGAAGCGTTAGCACAACGCGGTTGATGTAGTCGTACGTCTTCACGATCCGACCGATCCAAGTACCGAACGCACGACACCTCCGAGTTCAGCACACGTTCAACTCGATGACGTCCCGCGAGCTCCGATCCAGCAGAGCTTCGCCGGAGAGTTTCGTCAGCACGACAGTGTGATGACGGTGATGATGATGCTACCAACGCAGGGCTTCGCCTAAGCACCGCTATGATATTATCGAGGTGGATTATGGTGGAGGGGGGCACCGCACACGGCCAAGAGATCAATGATCAATTGTTGTGTCTCCAAGGGGTGCCACCCTCCCCGTATATAAAGGAGTGGAGAGGGGGGAGTAAGCCGTCCTCCCTAGGCGCGCCTCATGAGGAGTCCTACTCCCATTGGGAGTAGGACTCCCCCCTTCCAAGAAGGAGTATGAGAAGGGAAGGAAGGGAGAGAGGAAGAGAAGGAAAAAGGGGGGCTACCCCCCCTCCTTGTCCAATTTGGACTAGAGGGGGAGGGGGCGCGCGGCTGCCCTGGCCGCCCCTCCTCTTCTCCCACTAGGGCCCATGAGGCCCAATTAACTCCCTGGGGGGTTCCGGTAACCCCCCGGTACTCCGGTATATGCCCGAAACCTCCCGGAACCCTTCCGGTGTCCAAATATAGTCGTCCAATATATCGGTCTTTACGTCTCGACCTTTTCGAGACTCCTTGTCATGACCGTGATCATATCCGGGACTCCGAACTACCTTCGGTACATCAAAACACTAAAACTCATAATACCAATCGTCACCGAACTTTAAGCGTGCGGACCCTACGGGTTCGAGAACAATGTAGACATGACCGAGACACGTCTCTGGTCAATATCCAATAGCGGAACCTGGATGCTCATATTGGCTCCTACATATTCTACGAAGATCTTTATCGGTCAAACCGCATAACAACATACGTTGTTCCCTTTGTCATCGGTATGTTACTTGCCTGAGGTTCGATCGTCGGTATCTCAATACCTAGTTAAATCTCGTTACCGACAAGTCTCTTTACTTGTTCCGTAATACATCATCCCGCAACTAATACATTAGTTACAATGCTTGCAAGGCTTATAGTGATGTGTATCACCGAGTGCGCCCAGAGATACCTCTCCGACAATCGGAGTGACAAATCCTAATCTCGAAATACGCCAACTCAACAAGTACCTTTGGAGACACCTGTAGAGCACCTTTATAATCACCTAGTTACGTTGTGATGTTTGGTAGCACACAAAGTGTTCCTCTGGTAAACGGGAGTTGCATAATCTCATAGTCATAGGAACATGTATAAGTCATGAAGAAAGCAATAGCAACATACTAAATGATCAAGTGCTAAGCTAACGGAATGGGTCAAGTCAATCACATCATTCTCCTAATGATGTGATGCCGTTAATCAAATGACAACACATGTCTATGGCTAGGAAACATAACCATCTTTGATCAACGAGCTAGTCAAGTAGAGGCATACTAGTGACACTCTGTTTGTCTATGTATTCACACATGTATCATGTTTCCGGTTAATACAATTCTAGCATGAATAATAAACATTTATCATGATATAAGGAAATAAATTATAACTTTATTAATGCCTCTAGGGCATATTTCCTTCAACTAGTTCCCGCGGCCTGCAGCAACGCATCAAGAAAGTAGAGATCAGCGAGCCAGATCGTTGTCTTCCTTCTTCTTTTGCCCTTGTGTATTTCGGGCGTTGCCACATGTGGCTATTTTTAATTATGTTTCTAAATATGTAAGAAAATTATTATCCACTGTCATCGTCCTTATATTCATCATGCTTGCTATAAGTCGCAGTCGATGCTATATAGGTCCATCGGATCTTACATGAAGATCCGTGCAAAACTTTCTTTTCAGATTTTCATTTCTCTCTCTTAAATCTTAGTCTAGTGAGACATATGGCCACGCCGTAGAACAGGTGCTTGGGCGCCATTAATGGAGACGTTGGGAGGGAGGTGTGCGGCGGGTAGCGGTCAAAGGAATCTCCTCCCGATGAGTACGCGCAGGGGTCTGATCGCACGCCTCCCGTACTCAAATAGCTACCCCGCACGGCACCTCTTAGCCAATAAAAAAAGGGGACGCGTGGCCGCACGTAATTGGTAAGTCGAACGCCCACGGTTTCAATAATACTTGTGTTTCCGATTTGTAACGTGACAGCACTTGTTCCAAAATGACTTTGTTGATTGTTAATGTGTGGGCCTTCGCAAATCGGACAGAAAAATTACCACAGCATGTTGGTGCCATGTCACGAGACCATGCCAAGTTTCATGATTTTCAGCCGTGTTTTGGAATTACAGGAATTAAAACCAAGTTTCTCAATCTTTCCGGCCGAGCCACGATGCCCAGATGTTTGAATTTCACTCCCATCTCTTGCATGGGATCTAGAAATTCACCCAAGGACACACATGTGATTTTTCAAACAACTTTGGTGCACCGGAGCATGTGCTTGTAGTTCAAATTTGAATTATGCACATTAAATGCCCAGAAACTCAATTAATGTATAAAAAGGCGAAACGAGCCCGGAATAATTCCAAAATTTAGCACGGTACTTCTATTTGGTCTAATCTGGCTGTGTAAAAAAATTAAGGCGGGACAAGGCAGTGTACGTATGTCGTTTCGCACACGGAGGTGACAAGTTCCCTCTCGGAACCAGGAACCTGGTTGAGTGAAGCTCCGGTTTGCAAGAAGCCTACACCAAAGCTTGTCCCAATTCGGCCAAATAAATTACTGCAGCATGTTGGTGCCATGTCATGAGACCATGCCAAGTTTCATGATTTTTAGCCGTGTTTTGGAATTACAGGAATTAAAAAACCAAGTTTGTCAATCTTTCCGGCCAAGCCACGACGCCCAGATGTTTGAATTTCACTCCCATCTCTTGCATGGGACCTAGAAATTCACCCAAGGACACACTTGTGATTTTTCAAACAACTTTGGTGCACTGGAGCCTGTGCTTGTAGTTCAAATTTGAATTATGCACATTAAATGCCCAGAAACTCAATTAATGTATAAAAAGGCCAAACGAACACGGAATAATTCCAAAATTTAGCACGATAGTTCTATTTGGTCTAATCTGGCTGTGTAAAAAAATTAAGGCAGGACAAGGCAGTGTACGTATGTCGTTTCGCACATGGAGGTGACACGTTCCCTCTCGGAACCAGGAGCCTTCTTGAGGGAAGCTCCGGTTTGCAAGAAGCTTACACCAAAGCTTGTCCCAATTCGGCCAAAAAAATCTGCAGCATGTTGGTGCCATGTCATGACACCATTCCAAGTTTCATGATTTTCAGGCGTGTTTTGGAATTACAGGAATTAAAAAACTAAGTTTCTCAATCATTCCGGCCGAGCCACGACACCCAGATGTTTGAATTTTATTCCCATTTCTTGCATGGGACCTATAAATTCACCCAAAGACACACATGTGATTTTTCAGCAAACTTTGGTGCATTGGAGCATGTGCTTGTAGTTCAAATTTTAATTATGCACATTAGATGCCCAGAAACTCAATTAATGCATAAAAATGGCAAACGAACCCGGAATAATTCCAAATTTAAACACGACACTCATGTACTAGTTGCATGTTCACTGTACATAAATGTTCTAGCAATTCAAGCACCATCCTTTCCCTCCGTAACACCATTTTGTCTTTCAAAACATAATGAAAAAAATCAGGTATACCACAAACAGTTTACTAGACAGAATTGTGTGGGATTGCGATATAAAATATCTTGGCGCACCGTCTTGTCTGGCTTACGCAGGAAGCTTCGTCGTCTACAGTCCATCGCCCCCGCTGGAACCACACTTGCGCGCCAGTTTCTCGCGACACTGAGCAAAAAAAATTTGCCACCGCGGAAATATCTATCTCCCCACCCCCTCCCTCCTACCAAAAGCCACGTTTCCACTGTTCCTCCTTGATTTCCAAGTTCAAACCTTCACTGCTGCTTACTGGCAGCTGAGCCTCCTAGCCGGCAACCCTTCTTCTTGCAGCGTCGCCTCCTCACTGGCTACCCTTCTTCTTGTAGCACCGCCTCCTCGCCGGCTACCCTTCTTCTTGCAGTGCCGCCTCCTCGCCGGTGACCCTTCTTCTTGCAGAGCCGCCTCCTCGTCGGCGACCCTTCTTCTTGCTGCACGGCCTCGTCACCGTCGACCCTTCTTCTTGCTGCCCGGCCTCGTCGATATGGTCAGGTAATCCACACCCCACCCACACCATCCTCCTCCTTTCCCGTCCCACATGACCTGACTGACGGAGCGACACCTTCCACCGAAATGACTGCCCCCCTCCTCCAATTAAGCGCCACCCACAGCCATTTTACATGCAGTATAACATCCAGCTGAGTAGCATGCGGCCGCACGCGCGAACGAGGTCGCTATGGCTAGCATGCGTGTCGACCGCCAGATCTTGGAGGAGCACCTCGTCTTCGAGGCCACCTTCGACACCGCCGAGCGGTTGTCTACTTTAAAATACAGTTCGTGATGTTTTCTCGAGGCCACCGCCACTGCCTTCTAGTGATTTGTCCTTTGTAATGTTAATATGCAATCTGATGTTCAGTTAACAGTTTGATCCTCTGAAATGTACATGTTCTCAAGCATTCTTTGTTTTGTTAACGGTCTTATCTTCTAGTACATGTTTCTATTCTGCAATGTCGTGCTCAGTTAACTATTTTGTTTCATTTGGTCTGCTGTCCATTTAAATGTTTGGTTCAGTTCTGCAATTTGATTTTCATTTGCTGTGGGTACAATTTTGTATTGTTATGCATGTGACACCAATCGAATTTGGTTGTACTCAATACATATTCTACTAATAGTATGGCAACTCTCAATCAACCCGTTCAAGATCTTCCTTATGTGTGTTGCAGGGAAACAATGGGAGACACTGTGGTTTACCATCGAGGTTTGTTCAAGCAGGGTCCTTTGGCTAATAGCACATTATTGTGCAGTTGCAGGAATCATTCTAATATTTAGGTTTCTTACAATTTGGTCTTGCACATGTAGGTCCTGCTGTTAGAGTCTTAGTCCCACTGTTCGACCCATTTTGCATATGGGGAAATGAGATGTCCATGAATATCAGTCAAGTCAAGAAACTCAGAAAGATTGTTAGGATGAAGAAACTTGCGACGAATAACAGCAAGATCTTTGTTTGCACAATGAAGAAGACATCAGTCAACTATAGGATGGTACCAACTCTTTTACCTTGTTTTTACCCCTTGCGCCATTTCAAAATTTACAACAGCGATTTATGCATAGCTTTGTTTTCAGTACTTTTCAAAGCAGTTCACCGATGATTACCTCTCAAACCACCTGCATGGTCAAGAGGCGAGGAAGGTATTCATTCAACACCCACGGTACAATATTGAAGTCTTGCTGAAGAGGACGAAGGTTGGGCGGGCAATTATCCATAGCCACTGGCCTAAAGTTGCAAGGACATTCAACATCACTGAAGGCTCAATATTTGCCTTCCGCTTCTTCAGTTTCCCAGATGAGATTCATCTGTCTATTTACCGTGTATGATGCTACTTTCCAAAGGTTTTTGATGCTGCATGTGAAACTTGGTGCTGTTGTGTAATGGCGTAACTGAGTGCCGAAGCTATCTAATGTAATTCGATTATGAAATCCTGGTTGCTTTTGTACGGATATGAAATATCTGGCGTGTTTATAAGAAATATCAGTTTGATTAGTACATGGATTATCAATAATAGGCTAATTACCCTACTTATTGGGGTTTTCTATTGCGAATGGTTACTCAGACAGCACCGTGGGTGATGAACTCAAACAACCCGCACGGTTTCTAGAAAGTAGGCGTGTTCAATCAACTAACAATCACACACGGCTTCCGGCAGCGAACTGTTTGCGTTAGGACACCTTGCACAAACGTTTCCACACAAAGAACTGTGTGGGATGTACATACCTACGGAAATGATTTTCTGGGATTCACCGTGTGGGATGTACATACATACGGAAATGATTTCTGGGATTCACCGTGTGGGATGTACATACCTACGGAAATGATTTCTGGGATTCACCGTGTGGGATGTACATACCTACGGAAATGATTTCTGGGATTCACCGTGTGGAATGTACATACCTACGGAAGTGACTTCTGGGATTCACCGTGTGGGATGTACATACCTATGGAAATGATTGGGTTTCCATGCCTCGCCCAATCGCACACGGCCCCAGCCTGGGTCCCACGAGGGCCTATCCCCGACGATTTCTGGGTCGTGTGGGAAGGACCCCCCTATCGCCCACACTCACTTGGCGACGGTTCCAAATGTCGTCGTGGAAAGGGGTTTTAAACCATTTGTTTAGGACGTTATTGTACCAGTGATGGATCCGGGATCCAGATGCAGCACGTGGATCTGGTAGTGCGAAAGCACAGCGTTGAAGAAGTCGAAGAGAGGAGGCAGCAAGCCGGCAAAGAGAGCATGGAGATGAAGGGGGATTTCGATGGGCCCCATATCGACCAAGGCCCGGGAGGCGGGCCAGACCGTCCTCACCTTCCACTCATTGGAATCAGCGGTAAGGGCCTGCCGATCCTTGTCTAACCCCTCCAGGTTGATCATCGTGGACCGGTCCAACGCTGGCTCCGACCTCGGCGAGGGCCCCGCGGTCACACGGGCTTTCCCCTTCTTCGACCTGGGAGCCATGGCGGCAGAGTGGGTTGGAGCTGGCGTGGAATCTAGCGAAGGAGACGCGAGCTCGCAGGAAAGAGGAGAAGCAGTAGGCGAGCACGGTGGGCAATGATGGCTGGGCCGCGTATGCATCAGGCAGTTATCAAGACGGGTGGTTGCCGAGGCAGAGTGGGGAAGTGGAGACGCCCACGTCCCATCAGGCGCCATGCGTCGACTTGGCCCTCAGGCGATTGGGGCCCGCGACGCTTTGCCCTTGCCCTTTGGCTTCACCTTGAAGCCAAGTCCGAGCGCGCCTTGGGCCCGGGGGCTACTGGCAGCGTTCTAGGAACCAGGGTACCCAGACTAGCCTACCTATGGCCCACGGCGTGGCTCCATCGACGTCCTCGTACGGCCCATCTTTAGCACCTTCAAGACAAGACCCTCGCGAGGGGCCAAGCCTCACGAGGTGGGCGACATCAGGACCTCCTAATACGTCTCCAACGTATCTATAATTTTTTATTGTTCCATGCTATTATATTATCTGTTTTGGATGTTTAATGGGCTTTAATATACATTTTTATATTGTTTTTGGGACTAACCTATTAACCGAAGGCCTAGTGCAAATTGCTATTTTTTTGCCTATTTCAATGTTTCGCAGAAAAGGAATATCAAACGGAATCCAAACGGAATGAAACCTTCGCGAGGATCTTTTTGGAACAAACGCAATCCAGGAGACTTGAAGTGGATGCCGAGGAAGCAACGAGGCGGCCACAAGGCAGTGAGGCATGCCCGGGGGGGTAGGTGTGCCCCCACCCTCGTGGGCCCCTCGTAGCTCCACCAACTTATTTCTTTCGCCTATATATACTCTTATACCCTGAAAACATCTAGGGGAGCAACGAAACACTTTTTCCACCGCCGCAACCTTCTGTACCCGTGAGATCCCATCTCGGGGCCTTTTCCGGCACTCCGCCGGAGGGGGAATCGATCACGGAGGGCTGCTACATCAACACCATAGCCTCTCCGATCATGTGTGAGTAGTTTACCACAGACCTTCGGGTCCATAGTTATTAGCTAGATGGCTTCTTCTCTCTCTTTGGATCTCAATACAAAGTTCTCCTCGATTCTCTTGGAGATCTATTCGATGTAATACTTTTTGTGGTGTGTTTGTCGAGATCCGATGAATTGTGGGTTTATGATCAAGATTATCAATGAATAATATTTGATTCTTCTCTGAATTCTTATATGCATGGTTTGATATCTTTGCAAGTCTCTTCGAATTATCAGTTTGGTTTGGCCTACTAGATTGATCTTTCTTGCAATGGGAGAAGTGCTTAGCTTTGGGTTCAATCTTGCGGTGTCCTTCCCAGTGACAGCAGGGGTAGCAAGGCACGTATTGTATTGTTGCCATCGAGGATAAAAAGATGGGGTTTATATCATATTGCTTGAGTTTATCCCTCTACATCATGTCATCTTGCTTAATGCATTACTCCGTTCTTATGAACTTAATACTCTAGATGCATGTTGGATAGCGGTCGATGTGTGGAGTAATAGCAGTAGATGCAGAATCGTTTCGGTCTACTTGTCACGGACGTGATGCCTATGCTCATGATCACGCCTAGATATTCTCATAACTATGCGCTTTTCTATCAATTGCTCGACAGTAATTTGTTCACCCACCATAGAATATGCTATCTTGAGAGAAGCCACTAGTGAAACCTATGGCCCCCGGGTCTATTTTCCATCATATTAAACTACCGTCAACAAGCTATTTCTATCGCCGTTTATTTTGCAATCTTTACTTTTCAATCTATACAACAAAAATAGCAAAAATATTTATCTTCTTATCTCTATCAGATCTCACTTTTGCAAGTGGTCATGAAGGGATTGACAACACCTTTATCGCGTTGGTTGCAAGGTTCTTAATTGTTTGTGCAGGTACTAGGGATTTGTGTGTAGTCTCCTACTGGATTGATACCTTGGTTCTCAAAAACTGAGGGAAATACTTATGCTACTTTGCTGCATCACCCTTTCCTCTTCAAGGGAAAACCAACGCATGCTCAAGAGGTAGCAACAAGTATTTCTGGCGCCCTTGCCGGGGAGATTTGCGCCAAGTCAAGTCAAGATTTGATCTCCCGTCAACTAGCCATTTCTGGCACCGTTGCTAGGGAGATCTACGTACAAGTCAAGACATACCAAGTACCCATCACAAACTCTTATCCCTCGCATTACATTATTTTCCATTTGCCTCTCGTTTTCCTCTCCCCCACTTCACCCTTGCCGTTTTATTCGCCCTTTTTTCGTTCGATCTTGTGTTACCATGTGCCTTATTTTTGCTTGCATCTTCTCTTGCTAAAAGTTTATGGATCCTCATCCCCTTGCTAATCTTTTTGAGAGATCCAATTATGATGAACCAATTTCTAGTGATTTGAGTGCACTAGATTATCTTTATGAGGTTTTGCTTGAAATTCGTGAATCTGAAAATTGTGATGAAGAAATTTATGAAGAGATTCACGATAGATCCTTGAATAAAAAGCATGATTGCAATGATTTTACTATAAATTCTCTTGATGTCAATTGTGCTAATAATATGCAAAACCCTAAGCTTGGGGATTCTAGTTTTGCTATGTCTACTACTTATTGCAATGATTATGACTGGGGTGATTCTTCTTATGATCTTGAAAATTTATTTAATCCCCATGATGAATATGAGATTGATAATAGTGTTTGCAATAATATTGAAAGCGGGTTTGGAAGAGTGTCAACTTCAGATCCCACATATTTGTAGAATGTTCAATCTTATGGTATTTTCGATAAAAGTGGGTTTGGAGAGGTCATAACTTTACTTAATGATAATCCCACTATTTTGGAAGAGTGTCAACTTTGCATGCATGTGGATCGTGTTGAAAATATTTTATGTGATAACTATTTTGTTGAACTAGCTTATGATCCCACATGTAATTATTATGAGAAAGGAAAATATGGTTGTAGAAATTTTCATGTTACTAAATTACCTCTCGTTATGTTGAGATTGCTATTGTTTCTTTCCTCTTCCTTGCATATGCTAGTTTTTGCTTGCTATGATAATTTTTTTGCCTATAAGATGCCTATGCATAGGAACTATGTTAGACTTAGATGTGTTTGTCACGTGTTTCATGATGCTCTCTTTGCGCTTCATTTCTTGTCTTTCATGTGAGCATCATTAAAATTATCAATGCCTAGCTAGGGCCATTAAACGATAGCGCTTGTTGGGAGGCAACCCAATTTTATTTTTGTTCCTTACTTTTTGTTCCTGTTTAGTAATAAATATTTCATCTAGCCTCTGGTTAGATTTGGTTTTACGCTTTAATTAGTGTTTGTGCCAAGTAAAACCTATATGATCTTCTTGGATGATAATTATTTGATCTTGCTGAAAAAGTCAGAAACTTTCTGCTCACGAAAACAATTGTTAAAAATCACCAGAACGTGATAAAATACTGATTCCAATTGCAGTAGATCAATAAAAAAATTATCTAGGTCTTCCTATTTGTTCAGATTTTTCTGAGTTACAGAAGTTTGCGTTTGATACAGATTACTACAGACTGTTCTGTTTTTGACAGATTCTGTTTTTCGTGTGTTGTTTGCTTATTTTGATGAATCTATGGCTAGTATCGGGGGGTATGAACCATAGAGAAGTTGTAATACAGTAGGTTTAACACCAATATAAATAAATAATGAGTTCATTACAGTACCTTATTGTGGTGGTTTGTTTTATTTCGCTAACGGAGCTCATGAGATTTTCTGTTGAGTTTTGTGTTGTGATGTTTTGAAGTTTTTGGGTAAAGATTTGATGGATTTTGGAACAAGGAGTGGCAAGAGCCTAAGCATGGGGATGCCCAAGGCACCCCAAGGTAAAATTCAAGTACAACCAAAAGCCTAAGCTTGGGGATTCCCCGGAAGGCATCCCCTCTTTCGTCTTCATCTATCAGTAACTTTACTCGATGTTATATTTTTATTCACCACGTGATATGTGTTTTGCTTGGAGCGTCTTGTATGATTTGAGTATTTTCTTTTTAGTTTACACAATCATCCTTGATGTACACACCTTTTGGAGAGACACACATGAATCTTAATTTATTAGAATATTCTATGTGCTTCACTTATATCTTTTGAGCTAGATAATTTTGCTCTAGTGCTTCACTTATACCTTTTTAGAGCACGGTGGTGGTTTTATTTTGTAGAAATTATTGATCTCTCATGCTTCACTAATATTATTTTGAGAGTCTTTCAGAACAGCATGGTAGTTTGCTTCGGCTATAAAATTAGTCCTAATATGATAGACATCCAAGATGGGTATAATAAAAACTTTCATATAGAGTGCATTAAATACAATGATAAATTTGATACTTGATAATGGTTTTGAGATATAGAAGTGGTAATGTTAGAGTCATGCTAGTTGGGTAATTGTGAAATTGAGAAATACTTGTGTTAAGGTTGGCAAGTCCCATAGCATGCACGTATGGTAAACGTTGTGTGACAAATTTGATGCATGGGGTGTTCTTTGATTGCTTTCCTTATGAGTGGCGGTCGGGGACGAGCGATGGTCTTTTCCTACCAATCTATCCCCCTAGGGGCATGCGTAGTAGTACTTTGCTTCGAGGGCTAATAAACTTTTGCAATAAGTATATGAGTTCTTTATGACTAATGTGAGTTCATGGATTATACGCACTCTTACCTTTCCGCAATTTGCTAGCCTCTACGGTACCGTGCATTTCCCTTTCTCACCATGAGAGTTGGTGCAAACTTCGCCGTTGCATCCAAACCCCGTGATATGATACGCTCTATCACACATAAACCTCCTTATATCTTCCTCAAAACAGCCACCCTACCTATCTATTATGGCATTTCCATAGCCATTCCGAGATATATTGCCATGCAACTTACCACCGTTCCGTTTATTATGACACGCTCCATCATTGTCATATTGCTTTGCATGATCATGTAGCTGACATCGTATTTGTGGTAAAGCCACCTTTATAATTCTTTCATACATGTCACTCTTGATTCATTGCATATCCCGGTACACCGCCGGAGGCATTCACATAGAGTCATATTTTGTTCTAAGTATCAAGTTGTAATTCTTGAGTTGTAAGTAAGTAGAAGTGTGGTGATTTTCATTGTTAGAGTTTTGTCCCATGTGAGGAAAGGATGATGGAGACTATGAATCCCCCACAAGGCGGGATGAGACTCTGGATGAATATATATATATATATATATATATATATATATATATATATATATATATATATATATATCTATATATATATATATCTATATATATAAAGGAGGCCAAAGAAGCCCATATAAAAAAAAGGAGGCCAAAGAAGCCCAAATAAAAAAGGGGAAAATGAGAGAAAAAGAGAGAAGGGACAATGTTACTATCCTATTTCCACACTTGTGCTTCAAAATAGCACCATGATCTTCATGATAGAGAGTCTCTTATTTTGTCACTTTCATATACTAGTGGGAATTTTCCATTATAGAACTTGTCGGCGTTCTGGGAACGGGGGTCCCCAGACTTGCCTGCCTGCGGCCCACGGCATGGAAGCCAGTAGGCCGTACGGCCCATCTTCATCAATAAGACATCTAATACCCTCGCGAGGGGCCGAGTCTCGTGAGGCCGACGACGCAAGACCTCCTCAGGAGTGGCCTAGCCAGGCAGGCTCGCGAGGAGCGGAGATATCAAGCCGGGGCAAACCTCACGAGGCTCTCGTGACGTGAGCCATGATGATCGACGCCAGGCGGGCGCCAGCGGGCGCCAGCACACGCAGCGTCCTTGTTTCCTCTTTAGTGCTAGGGAGGCCAGCGCAGGCGAGGAGTACCGAGGCATCAGGAAAAGGTTGCCTTATCGGTGCAACGAGACCAAGACCAGGAGGACAGCAAGGCGGAGGTCATCATGGAGCCCAAGACGGCGTCACCACCAGAGCCTTTTGCAGGCGAAGACCGCTTTTGTCAGGATAGCTTGTACTAGCTGCCCCCCTTCAAATTTGCCCGCCGTTGTTGGCTCCCTTCCCGCTCAATATTTGGGGAGAGGACCAAGGCCTATATAAGTAGAGCTAGCCACCATAATAGGGGCATCGAGCAGTTCATCCAGCTCTCACCCATGAGTTCACCAAGCACAAGAACACCTCAACCTCAGAAGGTTGTTCTTCCCCTTGTACTGTTCTTCATCAGCCCAAGAGGCAATCCACCACCACCACACTGGAGTAGGGTATTACACCACAATGGTGGCCCGAACCAGTATAAATCTCGTGTCTTTCTGTGTTGCGAGTTCGTCGAGTTCGTCCGCAAGATCTTAGTGAGCTAGGTCGTGGATCGGTAGGAGAGAAAGACTTCGCGCGCACCCCAGAGTTTGAACCTTAAGGGTTTGCTGGAACCCCACATCCGACATTTGGCGCGCCAGGTAGGGGTGCACCGTAGCTTCTCCCTCGTCGATCTGACGATCCGTCGCTCCGTCGTCTCCATGGCCGACGCTCGCCGCGCTCGAGCTGAGCGCCGGGCTGCCCTCACCGCCCGCGTTGCTCAGACGGCTCCCATCGGCGGGCCACCTCGTCATGCTCCGTCTCCCGCAGCCAACGCTGTCACTAGCCCGGCGGGGAACGAGCAGCAGGCGTCCTTGCTGCATCCATCGATGCGACAGGACGGCCGTACCGCCACTCTGTCGTTGACCCCGGCCGGTTCTTCATCTCATGCACGCCGCGCTCCCATGGAGGCGCGGGCCGCACTCCTCGCGGCGAATGAGCTCCTGCACTATCGCCCAGTCGACGACCTCTACGAGGAGTGGCTCGATCGCGTCGCCGAGCTCGTCCGCGCCGCAGGGGGCTCCCCGGCGCCGTCCCTCTCTCGGCCTCACCCTCAGCCAGCCACGGACCACGAGGCTCATAGCGCGCCTCCACCACCTCTGCCCCAAGACGGTGCCTTGGCACCAAGGTGCGTGGCCCCACGGCGTGATCCACCACGCCTGGTGCTCGCGCGCGAAGAGAGAAGCTGCCAAGAAATCCCACGGCCGCGAGAAGCTGCACCCGTGCTCCCCGAGCCGCCTCGTCAAGACCGCGCGCCGCCCGCAGCGGCGCCGTGTGGACCTCATCAAGACCAAGCTCCACCTCCGAGGCGGGCCCCGGCAACCACGGCCGGCTGCCGCGCCTTCACCCCTGAGCTGTGTAGTGTTGCCTGACCAAGCAAGTTCAAGCCGGATCTGCCTCCCCGCTACGGCGGCACCGCCGATCCCGCGGAGTTCCTACAGCTCTACGAGCTGAGCATCGAAGCAGCCAACGGCGATGAGAAAGTCATGGCGAACTGGTTTCCCATGGCTCTCAAGGATGGTGCCCGCTCCTGGCTCCTGAACCTGCAGCACGGCTCGATCTCCTCCTGGGACGAGATGCGCGAGCGCTTCGTCGCCAACTTCCAGGGCACCCGCGACCACCCGCCGGTCGCGGGTGAGTTGCGCCGCATCAAGCAACAGCCAGGGGAGACCCTCCAGAAGTACATCTAGCGCTTCAACAACACTCGCCTCAAGATCCCCAAGGTCACGGACGAGGCCATCATCTCCGTGTTCTCCGACGACGTCCGTGACGTCAAGATGAAGGAAGAGCTCGCTATCCACGAGGAGCTTTGCACATCTCAGGAGCTGTTCAACCTGGCGACTACGTGCGCAAGAGCTGAGGAGGGGCGCCTCTCCCTCCTCGAGCTGCCAACTGCGGGAGCAGAGGAGAAGAAAGCCAAGGCCAAGGACGTGAAGCGCAAGGAAGCGGCAGTGCTCGCAACGGAGCCCGACACCAAACGGGGCAGAGATCAGCCCGAGTCATCCAAGAACAGCCGACCGTTCTGCGCCTTCCACAACCTGAACACCCACAACACTAGTGACTGTCAAGAGCTCAGAGCCATACGAGAAGGATTCTTCGGTCGATGCCCCGAGCGCAGCGACCAGGGTTACGGCCGTGGAGAAGGACGTGGAGGCGGACGCTGGGACGACCGTGGCCCGCGCCAGGAATGGCGCGACAGGCCTCGTGAGGACCGCTGGCAGGACCATCCTCGCGAGGGCGCCTGGAGGGACCAGCCTCGTGAGGATCGCCCTCAGGGAAACGCCGGTCTTCCCCCGCTGCCGCCACCACCAAGAAGGAACGACGTTCACCACCAGGACGAGGGGCTGGGGGCTTCCAGGAGCCGCGTGCAATCGCCTGCATCCTGGGCGGCGCCCAGGCCCCAGCCTCTCAACGCATCTTCAAACAGTTCGCTCGAGAAGTAAACACGGTGCTCCCCAAGCTCGAGGCCACGCGCCCGCTCAAGTGGTCCCAATGCGCCATCACTTTCAACTCGGCAGATCAGCTCAAGTGCACGGCCACCCCTGGCCATAGAGACAGCCGCTCCCATGGCAGAGGAAATGCCTTTAGTCCTTGCCGTCGAGCCCCAGGCTCCGGCATGGGCACAGCATACCATCCGATTCTTCCAAACAGGGGAACTCCCTGAGGAGCAGGAAGAAGCGGAGAAAGTAGCCCGTCGGTCTGCCATGTATCAGTTCGTCGACGACGTTCTGTACAGAAGAAGACCAAACGGTGTGAAATTGAAGTGCATTTCCCAGGAGGAAGGACTGAAGCTGTTGGCAGAGATACACTGAGGCATATGTGGCTCCCACATAGGGTCGAGGGCCCTTGCCGGCAAGGTTTCTTCTGGCCCACAACCCTCCAGGATGCGATGACACTAGTAACCAAGTGTGAAGCGTGCCAGTTCCATTAAAAGAAGCTTCATCAACCAACTCAAGCTCTCCAAACAATCCCTCTTTCCTGGCCATTCTCGGTCTGGGGGCTCGACATACTGGGCCCCTTTCCCCGTGCTATCGGGGGCTTTGAGTACTTGTATGTTGCAATCGACAAGTTCACAAAGTGGCCGGAGGTGGAGGCAGTGAGAAAGGTGATAGCACAATCGGCCGTCAAATTCCTCAAGGGGCTAGTCTGTCGTTTTGGTGTGCCAAATAGAGTCATCGCCGACAACGGCACGCAGTTCACGAGCCGCGTCTTCATGCAGTACATCCAGGACCTCGGCAGTAAGGTCTGTTTTGCTTCTGTTGCACATCCACGAAGCAACGGCCAGGCTGAGAGGGCAAATGCTGAAGTATTGCGAGGCCTCCGGACAAGGACTTTTGACAGGCTACACAGATGCGGACGGTGCTGGATTGATGAATTGCCGGCGGTTCTTTGGTCAATCAGAACGACACCAAATCGAGCCACCGTCCAAACACCTTTCTCCCTCGTTTACGGGGAAGAAGCAGTTCTCCCCATGGAACTCATGTACGGGTCACCCCGAGTGCTCGCTTATGATGAGCTTGAGCAAGAGCAATTGCGGGAAGATGACGCGACGCTCCTTGAGGAAGATCATCTTCGGGCGGCTGTTAGAGCAGCGCGCTACTAGCAAGCCTTGCGCCGCTACCATAGACGCAAGGTTCATGCCCGAAGCTTTGAGGAAGGCGACCTTGTTCTTCGGCGCATTCAATCGGCCAAGAATTCCAACAAGTTGACGCCAAAGTGGGAAGGCCCTTATCGGGTAATACGAGTCACCAGGCCCGGCGCAGTCCGCATGGAGACCGAAGAGGCTATTCCAGTGAGCAACTCCTGGAACATCGAACATCTTCACAAGTTTTACCCATAAGGCGCGGTTGCTGGGCTCCCCGGCAGGCCACCTTTTATACAAGCCTTGCCGGCAAGGCATGTAACCCTGTGTACAAAGCCAGGCGCAGACCCTGAGCATAAATAAATGAAGCGATGGTGCCCTAAGTTTTAGCATGCATGCTAGGTTGAGTCTCTCCCTCGGTTATGTTGATAGTGCTTAGCGGTGACTAACCCCTAGCTTAGAGGTCGAGTGTGCGTCTCTCTGTTCCTTCCCGTCCTTTTTTAGGTTCGCAGGGTGAATGGACATTTCTGCTGAGCTGTTTGGAGGAAAGAGAACAGGCCGGCGCCCCGACCCCGACAAGCCAAGGTTGCCGGGGGCTGTGGATCCAAAGGTCCTACCACGGCAAGCCAAGATTGCCGGGGGCTGTAGCACCAGATAAGTCTTTCATCCCCCACTCCCTACTTCCGTATGAAACTTGAACGTAGGAGACTTCGCTCACTCTTATACCATCATGCTCCCTCTTTCCCGTGTCCAAAAAATACCTTACATTGGGCCGGGACATGGTCGTAGTGTGGTGGGAAGGGAACGGGAGAAGGGCCCAATGCTGCTTTGCCCCTACCTCCACAATGGGTGTGAGTGTAATCGAGCTATAGAGCAGGAGGACGGCAAGGACTGTTGCCGGGTTACAATGTTTATCTTAAGATAATGAGGACTCGTTCCTTGGTGTGGCCCCCGCCCACACACAAAAGTAACCCGGCAAGCACCCTTCTTTTCATTCATACGTTGTTAACAAGTACAATTCATACGGAATGCATACATGAGTGAGGGGATTACAAGGTTTAAATTCTACTAAGGCCCGTAGGCTTACAAACTAAAAAAGTTAAGTGCCCCGTGATCCCCGTTCATGCCCCCTTCCTCCCAGGTGTGGCAGGTGAAGGCAAAAAGGAGGCGACGGGGAACGCGCCGATGGAGATCTTGACGAGGAAGGCCCTCGGCAGGGCAAGTGGCCAAGGGAGGGGCGACACGGTCAGTCGGAGTCGGCGTCCCCTCGCTCGACGCCCTCGTCGTCGCTGTCATTGTCCTCCTCGTCACTCCCGCTTGAGGAGTCTTCGTCATTGGAGGAGCTCTCCATGCAACACTTTAGGCGAGTTCCAAAGTCCCCAAAGACCTTGACGGAGAGCAGGCCGTTCTCCATTAATTTGAAGTAGAAAACGAGCCCCTCCGACAGGCTGTGGATGCGGGCAAAGGTCTTCCATCCGCGACGATGATACATGACGTGAGGGGCGGGAAAGTCGACATCAACCCGCGTGCCACCATTCCCGCAGCCCCTCATATGCAACTTCAGAGTCTGTGGCGGGTCGAGCTCCATCTCCCGAGCGAACGGAGCAAGGAGACGAAGACGACGGCGCACTGGCCGGTGCAGCCTGATGAAGAACTCGCGGGGCTGGTCTCCGACGTGGCCCTCCATTAGGGTTGGGACCGCTGGCGGAGGCGAGGTCGGTGCGCCGCCCCGTCCTCCTCTTCCCCGAGCACCACAGTGACCTCGGCCTCGTCCCCTCCCCCTTCCTCTCGTGGCCGGCTCCGCCACCACGAGCTCTTGGGAAGGAGGGGCGCGTTGTCGAGCGGAGACCCTCGTCGCCGCCATCGGAGTGCCGGCGCGCCCTCTCGCCATAACAGAAGAAAGGAAGGAGACAAGGTGGAAGGAGATGAATGATGAAGGATTGAGGGGCAACATCCCCCCTTCTTATAAAGGGGCGGGGCCAGGACTCGGCCGCCCCACTTCACCAATCCATCCCCCAGGGGCGCAGGGAATCGAGACCGACCCGCTGCCCCAATCAGCGATGACCCGGTTCCCCGCCTCATCATTTATGGCCCGTGCCCCCCCCCCCACGTCTGCCGCCTACCATCTTCGAGGCATGGGGGACACGTGGCGAGCAAACCAAAATCAAGGAGACGAGTGAGGCGACCATTTTCCACCCCGTGATCGTGGGCCACGGGTGCCTTGAAGGCCACGACTCGAGTCCACTTAGTAAATGAGCCGCGCCTCTGCATTTTCCTCTTTTTATGGGGAGGGCGCGAGCCGCCTCTTTATGATGATGTGACGCATGCGTGCAGGAACCGCCCCACGCATGACCCCCATGTCACACGCGACCCCCACGTCGCGCGTTCAATGCAAGTCGTGGGGAAGCGCAGCGGGTGAGGGAGTTACCACGGTAAAAACTCCGCCCCGCCTGCCCGCGCACCGTCCTGGGCCTAGCCCAACAACATGTTGAGCTTATGTGTGGCCCAGGCCCGGGGGCTCCTGTCGGTGTACAAAAGTAGGGGCCCTTTTCGTACCGCTTTACTTGTGCACAGGCAGTCAGAGCCGCGCCCATGGCCACGCTAAGTAGGGAAGAGGGGGCAAAGCAAAGGCACAAGACGGGCAAAGCAACGCCAAGACCAGAGACGCGGAGAGCAAGAGGGTGAAGTGGACTCCCCCGGCAAGGCCCTTGCCGGGGCGGCCTCCACAGCCCCGGCAAGAGCCTTGCCGGGGCAACTTGCCCAATGCCAACAGAGCGCGCCACCCTTGAGCCCAAGGGTTCCAACACCATCAACCACATTGGAACCATGGCTCGGGAGGCACCTCCATGGTAGCATGCAGGTCTTTGTGAAGACCAGAAGCATACAAGCTCAGATGAGAACCAGAAGACGACGATCCTCGGCAAGATCCTTGCCGAGGAAACTGATAACCCACAAGTATAGGGGGTCAATTGTAGCCTCTTTCGATAAGTAAGAGTGTCGAACCCAATGAGGAGCTAAAGGTAGAACAAATATTCCCTCAAGTTCTATCGACCACCGATACAACTCTACGCACGCTTAACGTTCGCTTTACCTAGAACAAGTATGAAACTAGAAGTACTTTGTAGGTGTTTTTGGATAGGTTTGCAAGAATATAAAGAGCACGTAAATAAAAACTAGGGGCTTTTTAGATAAAGAAACAATAAAGTTAGTATAGCGAGTGTGGAAAAGTGGTGGTAGGAGTTGCGAAATTGTCCCTAAGCAATTGACTACTTTTACTAGACCGATAGCAAGTTTTATGTGGGAGAGGCCACTGCTAGCATTTCATCCCTGACTTGGAATTCTATGCACTTATGATTGGAACTATTATCAAGCATCCGCAACTACTAACGTTCATTAAGGTAAAACCCAACCATAGCATTAAGATATATTGGTCCCCCTTCAATCCTGTATGCATCAATTTCTATGCTAGGTTGAAGCTTCTATCACTCTTGCCCTCCAATACATAGTCCTATCGACATACAACTAACCCTATGGTGTGATCCACGCGCGTGCTCATATGATGGGCACCAAAGGACAGCAACATAACCACAAGCAAATTAAACCAATCATAGCAATTCACCAATCACCGATAGGACAACAAAAATCTACTCAGACATCATAGGATGGCAACACATCATTGGATAATAATATGAAGCATAAAGCACCATGTTCAAGTAGAGGGTACAGCGGGTAGCGGGAGAGTGGACCACTGTAGATAGAGGGGGGAAGGTGATGGAGATGTTGGTGAAGATGATGGAGGTGTTGGTGTAGACCGCGGTGATGATGATGGCCCCCGGTGGCACTCCGGCGACACCGGAAGCGAGGGGGAGAGAGCCCCTTTTCTTCTTCTTCTTCTTCTTCCTTGACCTTCTCCCTAGATGGGAGGAGGGTTTCCCCTCTGGTCCTTGGTCTCCATGGCGTGGGAGGGGCGAGAGCCCCTCCGAGATTGGATCTGTCTCTCTGTCTCTCTCTGTTTCTGCGTTCTGGATTCTGCCCTTTCACCGTTTCTTTTATAACCAGAGATCCGTAACTCTGATTGGATCGAAACCTTCGCCCAGATTTTTCTCCGAAAATTAGCTTTCTTGCGGCCAAAGAAGAGCAGCAACCGCCTTACGGGGGGCACGAGGGTCAGGGGCGCGCCCCCTGCCTCGTGGCCACCTCGGGCACTGTCTCGCGTTGATTCTTCTTCCCATATTTCACAAATATTCCAAAAATATTCTCCGTCCGTTTTTATCCTGTTTGGACTCTGTTTGATATGGGGTTTCTGCGAAACATAAACCATGCAACAAACAGGAACTGGCACTGGGCACTGGATCAATATGTTAGTCCCAAAAATAGTATAAAAAGTTGCCAAAAGTATATGAAAGTTGTATAATATTGGCATCGAACAATCAAAATTTATAGATACGACGGAGACGTATCAGAAACCCACAAGACCCCCGGCAAGATCCTTGCTGGGGACGACCGTGATGCCGCGGCAAGACCCTTGCCGGGGCCCCGGCAAGACTCTTGCCGAAGACATCAGCGGGGCCACAGCCAGGTCCACATCCGCCAAGACTCCACCGCCGTTCCCAAACAGCTGCCAACCCAACCAGCTGGGCGAGCACCTGCGTGGTGACGTGCAGCCTCTAGGCCGACTCAGCAACCACCTGCGTGGTGGCATGCAGATCTTCGTGAAGACTCTGCCACCGCGAGAGCCCAGCAGCCAGCTAGCGTGGCACTACAACGCCTCATCAGCTCGAACGCGCGTCAGAGCCAGGCGAGGCGGCGACAGCTGGGACGAGCTTCCTTGCCGTCCCTGATGAAGCAAGAAGGGCACCTCGGCAGTGCATTAAATGCGTTTATTCGACGGTGCCAGAGGATAGACTTAACCACTGTATACCTTTCCACCTCCTGTGTGCCACTGTGGCAGCCCCTTTGTCTATAAAAGGAGGCCCGAGGCATACTAGAGAGGGATTCGGATCTTTTGAATAAGGCACACACCGTAGCTTGTTCAAGAGCTCAAGAACACTTGAATATACACCAAAGCAGGACTAGGGTATTACGCATCCTCGCGGCCCGAACCTGGGTAAACGATCTTTGTGCTGGCTCCTAGACCCGCTCTTTGCACAACCTCGCGCCCGCCAACCGCAGAAGAGATTCCAGTGATCTCATAGGTGTGGTTTTCCACCGACACAGGTGTCTGTTTGTCCATCTTTAGTTGAATCGAATTTGACTACGGTCGGTCCTTGTTGAAGATTAAAACAACAAACTTGATGAAACACCGTTGTGGTTTTGATGCGTAAGTAAGAACGGTTCTTACTAGAAGCCTGTAGCAGCCACGTAAAACATGCAACAACAAAGTAGAGGACGCCTAAGTTGTTTTTGCAGGGCATGTTGTGATGTAATATGGTCAAGACATGATGTGATATACGTTGTTGTATGAGATGATCATGTTTTGTATAAGTTATCGGCAACTGGCAGGAGCCTTATGGTTGTCGCTTTATTGTATGAAATGTGATCACCATGTAATTGCTTTACTTTATATCTATGCGTTAGCGATAGTGGTAGAAGCAATAGTTGGCGAGACGATAACGACGCTATGATGGAGATCAAGGTGTCAAGCCGGTGATGATGGAGATCATGATGGTACTTTGGAGATGGAGATCAAAGGCACAAGATGATGATGGCCATATCATGTCACATATTTTGATTGCATGTGATGTTTATCTTTTATGCATCTTAATTTTCTTAGTACGGCAGTAGCATTATAAGATGATCCCTCACTAAAATTTCAAGGTATAAGTGTTCTCCCTGAGTATGCACCGTTGCGATAGTTCGTCGTGCCGAGACACCACGTGATGATCGGGTGTGATAAGCTCTACGTTCACATACAACGGGTGCAAGACAGTTTTGCACATGGCCTCGGAACACTGGAGACCGAAAGGTCGAATGTGAATCATATAGTAGATATGATCAACATAGAGATGTTCACCATGAAAACTACTCCATCTCACATGATGATCGGACATGGTTTAGTTGATATGGATCACGTGATCATTTAGATGACTCGAGGGATGTCTATCTAAGTGGGAGTTCTTAAGTAATATGATTAATTGAACTTAATTTATCATGAACTTAGTCCTGATAGTATTTGCATATCTATGTTGTATAGATCTATAGCTCACGTTGTAGCTCCCCTATGTTTTTGATATGTTCCTAGAGAAAACTAAGTTGAAAGATGATAGTAGAAATGATGCGGACTGGGTCCGTGATCTGAGGATTATCCTCATTGCTGCACAGAAGAATTATGTCCGTGATGCACCACTAGGTGAAAAACCTATTGCAGGAGCAGATGCAACCGTTATGAATGTTTGACAAGCTCGGTATGATGACTACTTGATAGTTTCGTGCACCAAGCTTTACGGCTTAGAACCGGGACTTCAAAAACCGTTTTGAACACCACGGAGCATATAAGATGTTCCAAGAGTTGAAATTGGTATTTCAGACTCATGCCCATGTCGAGAGGTGTAACACCCTAGATGTAACTTGCCGTATTTGTAACTCCGACTCTTTCCATTTTCGGCTATGTGTTATGATTTTCCCTCCGTTGTCGGGTTTTGTCTTTCGTTTTGTTTTTTGTCATGTCATGCATTTTCATATCATGTCATCATGTGCATTGCATTTGCATACGTGTTCGTCTCATGCATCCGAGCATTTTCCCCGTTGTCCGTTTTGCAATCCGGCGCTCCTATCTACTCCGGTGCACCCCTCTTGTTTTCTTTCGTGTGCGTGTGTCAGACTTTCTCGGAATGGACCGAGGCTTGTCAAGTGTCCTTATTATACCACCCGGAGACTACCGGTCAAGTTTCGTTCCATTCGGAGGTCGTTTGGTAGTCCTGCGGTTAACCGGGCATCTGCAATGTCCATTTGAGTGTCCAGCAAAAACCCCCACTAAAACCAGCCCAAAACCCACCAAACTCTCTTCCATGCTCTAGGTCATTCGATCACGATCGTGTGGGCGAAAACCGCACCTCATTTGGAGCCTCCTAGCATCCCTCTACCTATTTATATGTGGGCATCCCGAAAAACGAAATCGCAGTCTAACCCTAGCGTCTTCCACCTCGCGCCGCCGGACAACGTCCGCCCGCACCGGCGGACGAATCGCAAGCTGCCACGTGGCCCGCCTCCGACCTCCCACCGCCGCGGCCCGCAGGCCCGCCGCAGGCCCGCCGGCACGTCTCCCGCGCGCGCTGCCGCGCCCGTTGCTCCGCCGCC
>NC_057799.1:446158053-446167755 GCF_018294505.1 Triticum aestivum | reverse complement strand
CCGCCGCGGCCACCGCCTCCGGCCGGCGCCCCTCCTCCGGCCTCGCCTCCTCCTCTCCCTCCTCCCTCCGGCAAAGGACGCCGGCGAGTCCCACTGCCCCGAGCTCGAGCTCTCCCTCAGATCCCATCGGTAACTGTTCCCGTTGACTTTTCTCGCCCCTCTTTTTCTCCAAGTCATGGAATTTCATCAGCAAGTGCCTCTGTTCGTATAGCTATAACTCTGTCCATGTAGCTCCGATTCGGCCGTGTAATATGTCAAATTGTTCGCCTCATGATGCTCTTCATTTTGTTCAATTGCACCATGTTCATTAGAGGTCATCTTGATGCCCAAATCTCTGTTGGAAGAGGGCTAGTTGCCGTTATTCTCTGGTTCTTATCAGAACTTGGAGATTTGTCATTTTTGTATCATTTAATCTGTGCATCTTTTGAGCATGAGCTCTACATGTGTTTTGAAGTATGCCATGCCATCTTTCCAGTGGTATAGTCCATGTATTTTTGTGATCTCTGTGGTGACTAGCACAAGCATGCAATGTAGGCCCCGTAATATTTCTGTTTTCAGGGACAGTGATTTCTCTAAGTCCTTGTCTGCTGTAATTTTGTTGCCATATAAACTTGATGCTACAGAGAGATCCATGCCTATTTTGGAGATGTTCAGTAAGGATGTTTTGTAGCTATAGTTGTAATTGATCCACTCCTGCAATTGTTTGCAATTATAGAGTGCCATAGCATAACTCAATCTTGCTCTACTTTTGCTATAAAATATTTCTGGCAGATTCTTAACATGATATGCAATTTTGCCAAGCTTATTGTAGTTGATCCATACATGCTATGCTTTTTTTCTTGCCATGGTTAGCTTCATAGACATGCCATCTTGCTGTAGGTGTGCTTGGTTTGTAGTGCATTGCTCTGTAGTGAGTGCATCAAGCTCACAAAGAGGCCTACATATTACTATTTCTTCCATGCTCTGTTTTCTGCCAAGTCTGAAACCTGATAACGAAACTTGCTATGTTTACATGCTTGCCACCATATCTTCTGTTCCTTTTTGGCTTATGGTCAGTAAGGGACTTTTGTCATGTGCTTTTAGGAGAACACTAACATGCCTTGTTTTGCTATGTTAAGTTCCTGTAGCATGTTGATTTCGTGCTCTGAACATTGCTACCTGATGCTGTTTACTGCCATGTCCAGTTTTTCACACCGTCTGTGAACCTGTAATCTTTTGCACTTTTGCCATGCTTGTTTGAGCTTGATATGTTGTGAACTAGCCGTAGCTCAGTGTTCATCTTTTGTCAAGTATCTCCTGTAGATTACTGCCATGTGCTTTGTTGCTATGTTGGGGTGCTGTAGCATTGTTACTTGTTGTATTTTAAGTGCTATCTTGCTGTTTATCGCAGATTCGTGTCATTCTTGTTTTGCTTGCCTTTTGCAAACCGTGCATCCGATTCCGGTGATCTTTATATCGATTTCGACCGAAATCATCTCATCTTTCCAGTGGCATGCTTGGTTTGCCAAGTTACTGCCATGTTCATCATTTTCCTTCCGGAGCACGCATATGCATCGCATATCATATCTTGCATATCATAGATGTTTTGCATCATGTTGCTTGCGCATTCCTCGTTGTTGATTGTGGTTCCGTTTGTTTGTGTTCTTGTCTTGGGTAGAGCCGGGAGACGAGTTCGTGAACGAGGAACCTGTCGAGTACGCTTACGAGGATCAAGCTTTCGACAACTCTGAGAACCTTGCAGGCAAGATGACCACCCCTCGAAATCACTTCTATCTTTGCTATGCTAGTTGTTCGCTCTTTTGCCATGCTCCGTTACCTATCACTTGCTATATCATGTCTCCCATTTTAGCCATGTCAGCCCCTAACCATCCTTTCCTAGCAAACCATTGTTTGGCTAAGTTACCGCTTTTGCTCAGCCCCTCTTATAGCGTTGCTAGTTGCAGGTGAAGTTGAAGTTTGTTCCATGTCGGAACATGGATATGTTGGGATATCACAATATCTCTTATTTAATTAATGCATCTATATATATTTTGGTAAAGGGTGGAAGGCTCGGCCTTATGCCTGGTGTTTTGTTCCACTTTTGCCGCCCTAGTTACTGTTATACCGGGATTATGTTCTTTGAGTTTGCGTTCCTTACGCGGTCGGGTGATTTATGGGACCCCCTTGATAGTTCGCCTTGAATAAAACTCCTCCAGCAAGGCCCAACTTTGGTTTTACTATTTGCCGCCTAAGCCTTTTCCCCCGGGTTTTCGCGAGCCCGAGGGTCATCTTATTTTAACCTACCCCCCCGGGCCAGTGCTCCTTCGAGTGTTGGTCCGAACCGAGCAGCCTGCGGGGCCACCTCGGGGAAACTCGAGGTCTGGTTTTACTCGTAGCTTGACTTATCCGGTGTGCCCTGAGAACGAGATATGTGCAGCTCCTATCGGGATTTGTCGGCACATTCGGGCGGCTTTGCTGGTCTTGTTTTACCATTGTCGAGATGTCTTGTAAACCGGGATTCCGAGACTGATCGGCTCTTTCCGGGAGAAGGTTTATCCTTCGTTGACCGTGAGAGCTTATGATGGGCTAAGTTGGGACACCCCTGCAGGGTATTATCTTTCGAAAGCCGTGCCCGCGGTTATGAGGCAGATGGGAATTTGTTAATGTCCGGTTGTAGATAACTTGTCACTTGACCCAATTAAAATGCATCAACTGCGTGTGTAGCCGTGATGGTCTCTTCTCGGCGGAGTCCGGGAGGTGAACACGGTCTGAGTTATGAATGACGTAAGTAGGTGTTCAGGATCACTTCTTGGTCATTGCTAGATGACGTCCGTTCCGTTGCTTCTCTTCTCGCTCTCATTTGCGCAAGTTAGCCACCATATATGCTTTTGCCGCTGCAGCTCCACCTCATTACACCACCCTTTCCTACAAGCTTAAATAGTCTTGATCTCGCGGGTGTGAGATTGCTGAGTCCCCGTGACTTACAGATTCTACCAAAACAGTTGCAGATGCCGACGATGCCAGTGCAGATGATGGCGTCGATCTCAAGTGGGAGTTCGACGAGGAACGTGGTCGTTACTATGTGTCTTTTCCTGATGATCAGTAGTGGGGCCCAGTTGGGACGATCGGGGATTTAGCATTTGGGGTTGTCTTATTTTCATCTGGATTTTGACCGTAGTCGGTCTATATGATTGTATTTTGGATGATGTATGATTAATATTTATGTATTGTGTGAAGTGGCGATTGTAAGCCAACTCTTTATCCCATTCTTGTTCATTACATGGGATTGTGTGAAGATGACCCTTCTTGCGACAAAACCACTATGCGGTGATGCCTCTAAGTCGTGCCTCGACACGTGGGAGATATAGCCGCATCGTAGGCGTTACAAGTTGGTAATCAGAGCCATCCCCGACTTAGGAGCCCCCTGCTTGATCGAATCGCTGGCGTTGTTGAGTCTAGAACAAAAATGTTTTGAGTCTTAGGATTATATATATCGGAGAGTAGGATTCTTTTTACTCCTCAGTCCCTTCGTCGCTCTGGTGAGGTCTCCTGACGTAGAAGTTTTGACTATTCTCTCCTCAAATTTCACTAAAAAAATTTTAGGATCACGCGGGTATCTTGGAATCGTTCCGATGGATTTGTGACGAGAACATTGTTCTTGGTGCCTCCTGACATTTAGGGGTTGTGGCAGTGTCCCGGGGAGTTGAGCTCCGAGGTGTTGTCGTCACAATTTTATCGTTGCAGTTCTTGAATACCTGAGTTTCGCCGACATCGAAATCTCTTTTATGCAGTTGTTGGTGAGATCACCTCGACGCCACCCAGTTGGGGCGGGAGTTCGGCAGTATTGCCATAACTTGTATAAAGGATGTTTTTCGAAGGTTGAGGTAAACGATTTCCGAAGATTTCTTGGTTATGTGTTGACGGATGGATACAGCTGGATCTAGGGATTGCTAGTTTGGGTGATATATTTTGTGTCCCCTGTATCCCCTACACCAGATTGCATAACCAGAAAGTTTCGGGAGTTTATAAGTGGGAATTCTAGTAGCCTTAGGGTATCTTTCCGACAGACGCACGATATGAGATTGGGGTTCGACGTCTAGTGGTCCGCCTGTATACGGTTGATTTTACAGTGGTCTCGTTGTGTCTTAAAGAGTCCATGGCTTTGCCGACTCGGGGACGCTTCGTATGTCATGTGCACAGCCTTGTACATGATGGTGCTGTACGATTGAGCCCGTGTGGGCCCCACCACGACAACTTCCGACGAAATATCTATCATAAGTTTGTTCCGGCTTATTCTGCAAGCCAATACTTTGTTTTGTTTTGTATTGTGGTATTAGAGTTGCTTCGAATTCATATGTTCATTCCATATCTTTTTCTAAGAGGCTTCTCAACTTATGGAAGTGTGATGATTTACTACGGAATTCATTCGTTCATTTTCCTTCGAATGTTTATTGTGAAGACTATATGTTGCAATTTCTGTCCGTTGATTCTACTTATCTATTGGTCTATCAAGATGCTTACGGATGTCACCCTCTTCAGGATGGCTCCGCCAACGCGTCAGAATCCGGATCGCAATGAAGGGAGTCAAGCGAACCCTCCGCCACCACCTCCACCTCCGGAGGCATGGCAGGCTATCATGGCAGCCACCAACGCCAATGCTCAGATGATTCTGCAACTCTTGCAAGAACGTACTCAAGGGCAAGGCAACCAAGGCAATCAAGGTCAAGGCAACAATCAGTTTCACTTTGCCACTCTCAACCAGTTTCTCGCAAATCAGCCCAAGTCTTTCAGCTACTGTGCCGAGGCCACGGATGCCGATGATTGGCTCGTGGACATCAACAAGCATTTTGAATGTAGCAATGTCAGGCCTGAGGACTATGTCAAGTTCGCTTCTTTCCAGCTCAAGGACCAAGCTGCTGATTGGTTTCAGCAATACAAAGATTCCAGAGGAGGTCGTGTGATCACTTGGACTGACTTCTGTCGGGACTTCAAAGCGCACCACATTCCACAAAGTGTTGTTGAGAGCAAGCGTGAGGAGTTCCGCAATCTCAAGCAAGGCAACATGTCTGTGTATCAATACAACATTCAGTTTCAGAAACTTGCTCGCTTCGCTAAACAAGACGTTCCTGATGAAAAGAGCATGATCTATCACTTCAGAGGTGGCCTTAAAGAGGATCTGCAGTTAGCTCTCGTTCTTGTTGAGCCTACTCAGTTTGATCAATTCTATAACATGGCACTGAAGAAAGAGGCTGCTCAGCTCAAGTGTGAGGCTTCTAAGAAGAGAGTCAGAGACGCAGTTCAGTCTTCTTCTTCCTCACTTGTGACAGCTAAGCAACAGAAGTTCTGGTTGCCTCCTCCACCTCCGTTTCGTCAGCCTTACCAGCAGAAGAACAAAGGTGGCCATGGTTCTTCCAACTCTTCCAACTCTGGCTATCAGAACAAGTCTCAGAATCAAGTTCCTAAGTCCAATGCTCCTTATCACCGTCCACTCTCACAGGTGACTTGCAACAAATGTCAGCAGAAAGGTCACTATGCTAACAAGTGCTTCAACCAGAGGCGTCTTCCTCCTCCTCCTCCTATCAGATCTTCCAGCAATGCAGTGGTCAAGCATAATCCAAAGTCTGCTAAGGTGAACATGATGAATGCAGCTCAAGCGGAGGAATCTACTGATGTGATAATGGGTAATCTTCCTGTTAATGATATTCCTGCAAAAGTTCTTTTTGATACTGGTGCATCGCTTTGTTTCATGTCAAGACCATTTTTTGCCAAGCATGAATTCACTTGTTCTCATCTGAGTAAACCCATGGATGTCGTTTCTCCGGGTAAACGTTTGAGTTCTAGTATGATGGTTCCGGATGTTTCCATCAAGATGGGCGACTATAAATTTCAGTCTTCTCCAATTGTTCTTGGTGACTCGAATATTGATCTTATTCTCGGGATGGACTGGCTTTCTAAGCACAAGGCTCAACTTGATTGTGCTGCCAGGGAAATTCAATTGACACACTCGTCTGAGGATGTGATTATTTTTGCCGCTCGTGATGAAACCATTCGGTTTTTCTCTCTCAATGAGAAGGGCGAATTAAATGCCATCTCTCAAATTCCAGTCGTTTGCGAGTATCAAGATGTCTTTCCAGAAGAGCTTCCGGGTATGCCTCCTCATCGGCCAGTTGAGTTCGTTATTGAACTGGAGCCTGGCACTGAACCCGTTTGCAAGCGTCCATACAAGCTTGGACCTAACGAGCTGAAGGAATTGAAGAAGCAACTCGATGAACAAGAACGTCTGGGTTTGATCAGACCGAGTTCTTCTCCATGGGGTTGTGGTGTTCTTTTTGTCAAGAAGAAGGATGGCACGGACCGACTTTGTGTCGACTACCGTCCATTGAACAAGAAGACAATCAAGAACAAGTATCCACTTCCCAACATCAATGAGCTATTTGAGCAACTCAAAGGGGCTAAAGTATTCTTGAAGCTTGACCTTCGTATGGGTTATCATCAGATTCGCATTCGTGAAGAAGATATTCCCAAGACAGCATTCAGAACAAGCTTTGGTTCTTATGAATACACTGTCGTGTCTTTCGGCCTTGTCAATGCTCCTCCGGTGTTCTCTCGGATGATGAATTTCATCTTCAACCCCTATACCAATGAATTCGTTCTGGTGTATCTCGATGATATCTTGGTCTTCTCCAAGAATAAGCAGGACCATGCCAAACATTTGCGATTGGTGCTCGACAAGCTCAGAGAGTATCAATTCTATGCGAAGTTCTCCAAATGTGAGTTTTGGCTCGATGAAGTTCTTTTCCTTGGTCACATCATCTCTGCCAAGGGCATCGCTGTTAACCCCGAGAAGGTGTCCGTAGTTGTGGATTGGGAGCCTCCTCAAAATGTCAAGCAGCTCCGTAGTTTTCTGGGTCTTGCAAGCTATTGCCGAAGATTCGTTGAGAATTTCTCCAAGATTGCAAAACCTCTTTCCAACCTCCTACAGAAGCATGTGAAGTATGTCTGGTCTCCTGAGTGTGACGTTGCTTTCAACACTCTCAAAGAGAAACTAGTCACAGCTCCTGTCTTGACTCCTCCTGATGAATCCAAGCCGTATGAAGTTTTCTGTGATGCTTCTCTCCAAGGTCTCGGTGCTGTGTTAATGCAAGAGAAGAAAGTTGTGGCCTATACCTCTCGGCAGTTGAAGCCCAATGAAAAGAACTACCCCACTCACGATCTTGAGTTGGCGGCAGTTGTCCATGCATTGATAACATGGAGACATCTCTTCTTGGGAAGACAAGTGGACATTTTCACCGATCATAAGAGTCTCAAGTATATCTTCACTCAGCCCAACCTCAACCTCAGGCAGACTCGATGGGTCAAAATGATTCAAGAGTACAATCCGAGTATTGAATATACTCCAGGCAAGGCTAATGTCATTGCAGATGCTTTAAGCAGGAAGGCTTATTGCAACAGCTTAATTCTCAAGCCTTTCCAACCGGATCTTTGTGAAGCTTTCCGCAAGCTGAATCTCCAAGTTGTTCCTCGGGGCTTTCTTGCCAACCTCATAGTATCTCCTACTTTGGAAGATCAAATTCGTGAGGCACAACTCCTTGATGCCATGGTGAAGAAGGTGAAACGTGGTATCGACAAGGGTCTTTCCAAATCAAGTGCTATCGCATTGATGACAGAGACACTTTGTTCTTCGAGGACCGGATTGTGGTTCCGAAAGGTGATCTAAGGAAAGTCATAATGAACGAGGCGCACAATTCTCTCCTATCCATTCATCCTGGAAGTACGAAGATGTATCATGACCTCAAGCAGTCGTATTGGTGGACTCGAATGAAGCGAGAGATTGCTCAATTCGTGATTGAATGTGATGTCTGTCGAAGGGTGAAAGCAGAACACCAACGACCAGCTGGTCTCCTCCAACCTCTTGCTATCCCAGAGTGGAAGTTTGATCATATCGAAATGGACTTCGTGACTGGTTTTCCCATGTCCAAGCGGGGAAATGATGCTATCTTCGTTGTCATCGACAAGCTCTCTAAAGTGGCTCATTTCCTTCCTATCAAAGAATCCATCACAGCAGCTCAGCTGGCAGAGCTCTACACCTCCAGAATTATCTCTTTGCATGGCATTCCACAATTGATTTCTTCAGATCGTGGAAGCATCTTCACCTCTAAGTTCTGGGACTCCTTCCAGAAGGCCATGGGCACAAACATTCACTTCAGCACAGCTTTCCATCCTCAAACTAGTGGCCAAGTCGAGCGAGTCAATCAAATTCTCGAAGATATGCTCAGGGCTTGTGTCATTTCCTTTGGCATGAAATGGGAAGATTGTCTTCCTTATGCTGAATTCTCCTACAACAACAGCTTCCAAGCGAGTTCGGGCAAGGCCCCATTCGAGATTCTCTATGCAGAAAGTGCCGTACTCCTCTCAATTGGTCAGAGACTGGTGAACGCCAACTTATTGGCAATGACTTAATCACTGAAGCTGAAGAAATGTGTAAAGTCATCCGTGATAATCTCAAAGCCGCGCAATCGCGTCAGAAGAGCTACTATGATAGTAAGCATCGTGATTTGGCTTTCGAGATCGGAGACCATGTCTACCTCCGCGTCTCTCCAATGAAAGGCACTCGTCGCTTCGGTATCAAAGGGAAGCTTGCCCCTAGATACGTGGGTCCTTTCAAGATCATTGGCAAAAGAGGCGACCTCGCCTATCAACTTGAGCTTCCTTCCAACTTCGCGAACGTGCACGATGTGTTCCATGTGTCACAGCTCCGCAAGTGCTTCAAGACGCCTGAGCGCACTATCAACTTCGAAGAGATTGACCTCCAAGAAGATTTGTCTTATCATGAGCACCCCGTTGCTATTCTTGAAGAAACTGAGTGCAAGACTCGCAACAAGTCAATCAAATTCCTGAAAGTGAAGTGGTCGCACCATTCCGACCGGGAAGCCACCTGGGAACGCGAGGACCATCTCCGTTCCGAATATCCGGAGTTCTTTCAGTCCTAGATCTCGGGACGAGATCCTCTCGTAGTGGTGGAGTGTTGTAACACCCCGGATGTAACTTGCCGTATTTGTAACTCCGACTCTTGCCATTTTCGTCTATGTGTTATGATTTTCCCTCCGTTGTCGGGTTTTGTCTTTCATTTTGTTTTTTGTCATGTCATGCATTTTCATATCATGTCATCATGTGCATTGCATTTGCATACGTGTTCGTCTCATGCATCCGAGAATTTTTCCCCGTTGTCCGTTTTGCAATCCGGCGCTCCTATCTCCTCTGGTGCACCCTCTTGTTTTCTTTCGTGTGCGTGTGTCAGACTTTCTCGGAATGGACCGAGGCTTGTCAAGTGGCCTTATTATACCACCCGGAGACTACCGGTCAAGTTTCGTTCCATTCGGAGGTCGTTTGGTACTCCTACGGTTAACCGGGCATCCCCAATGTCCATTTGAGTGTCCAGCAAAACCCCCATCTAAAACCAGCCCAAAACCCACCAAACTCTCTTCCATGCTCTAGGTCGTTCGATCACGATCGTGTGGGCGAAAACCGCACCTCATTTGGAGCCTCCTAGCTTCCCTCTACCTATTTATATGTGGGCATCCCGAAAAACGAAATCACAGTCTAACCCTAGCGTCTTCCACCTCGCGCCGCCGGACAACGTCCGCCCGCGCCGGACACGTCCGCCCGCGCCGGCGGACGAATCGCAAGCTGCCACGTGGCCCGCCTCCGACCTCCCACCGCCGC
>NC_057799.1:446157081-446157654 GCF_018294505.1 Triticum aestivum | reverse complement strand
CCGCCGCGGCCACCGCCTCCGGCCGGCGCCCCTCCTCCGGCCTCGCCTCCTCCTCTCCCTCCTCCCTCCGGCAAAGGACGCCGGCGAGTCCCACTGCCCCGAGCTCGAGCTCTCCCTCAGATCCCATCGGTAACTGTTCCCGTTGACTTTTCTCGCCCCTCTTTTTCTCCAAGTCATGGAATTTCATCAGCAAGTGCCTCTGTTCGTATAGCTATAACTCTGTCCATGTAGCTCCGATTCGGCCGTGTAATATGTCAAATTGTTCGCCTCATGATGCTCTTCATTTTGTTCAATTGCACCATGTTCATTAGAGGTCATCTTGATGCCCAAATCTCTGTTGGAAGAGGGCTAGTTGCCGTTATTCTCTGGTTCTTATCAGAACTTGGAGATTTGTCATTTTTGTATCATTTAATCTGTGCATCTTTTGAGCATGAGCTCTACATGTGTTTTGAAGTATGCCATGCCATCTTTCCAGTGGTATAGTCCATGTATTTTTGTGATCTCTGTGGTGACTAGCACAAGCATGCAATGTAGGCCCCGTAATATTTCTGTTTTCAGGGACAGTGATTTCTC
>NC_057799.1:446117477-446157071 GCF_018294505.1 Triticum aestivum | reverse complement strand
GCCCCTCCTCCGGCCTCGCCTCCTCCTCTCCCTCCTCCCTCCGGCAAAGGACGCCGGCGAGTCCCACTGCCCCGAGCTCGAGCTCTCCCTCAGATCCCATCGGTAACTGTTCCCGTTGACTTTTCTCGCACCTCTTTTTCTCCAAGTCATGGAATTTCATCAGCAAGTGCCTCTGTTCGTATAGCTATAACTCTGTCCATGTAGCTCCGATTCGGTCGTGTAATATGTCAAATTGTTCGCCTCGTGATGCTCTTCATTTTGTTCAATTGCACCATGTTCATTAGAGGTCATCTTGATGCCCAAATCTCTGTTGGAAGAGGGCTAGTTGCCGTTATTCTCTGGTTCTTATCAGAACTTGGAGATTTGTCATTTTTGTATCATTTAATCTGTGCATCTTTTGAGCATGAGCTCTACATGTGTTTTGAAGTATGCCATGCCATCTTTCCAGTGGTATAGTCCATGTATTTTTGTGATCTCTGTGGTGACTAGCACAAGCATGCAATGTAGGCCCCGTAATATTTCTGTTTTCAGGGACAGTGATTTCTCCAAGTCCTTGTCTGCTGTAATTTGGTTGCCATATAAACTTGATGCTACAGAGAGATCCATGCCTATTTTGGAGATGTTCAGTAAGGATGTTTTGTAGCTATAGTTGTAATTGATCCACTCCTGCAATTGTTTGCAATTATAGAGTGCCATAGCATGACTCAATCTTGCTCTACTTTTGCTATAAAATATTTCTGGCAGATTCTTAACATGATATGCAATTTTGCCAAGCTTATTGTAGTTGATCCATACATGCTATGCTTTTTTTCTTGCCATGGTTAGCTTCATAGACATGCCATCTTGCTGTAGGTGTGCTTGGTTTGTAGTGCATTGCTCTGTAGTGAGTGCATCAAGCTCACAAAGAGGCCTACATATTACTATTTCTTCCATGCTCTGTTTTCTGCCAAGTCTGAAACCTGATAACGAAACTTGCTATGTTTACATGCTTGCCACCATATCTTCTGTTCCTTTTTGGCTTATGGTCAGTAAGGGACTTTTGTCATGTGCTTTTAGGAGAACACTAACATGCCTTGTTTTGCTATGTTAAGTTCCTGTAGCATGTTGATTTCGTGCTCTGAACATTGCTACCTGATGCTGTTTACTGCCATGTCCAGTTTTTCACACCGTCTGTGAACCTGTAATCTTTTGCACTTTTGCCATGCTTGTTTGAGCTTGATATGTTGTGAACTAGCCGTAGCTCAGTGTTCATCTTTTGTCAAGTATCTCCTGTAGATTACTGCCATGTGCTTTGTTGCTATGTTGGGGTGCTGTAGCATTGTTACTTGTTGTATTTTAAGTGCTATCTTGCTGTTTATCGCAGATTCGTGTCATTCTTGTTTTGCTTGCCTTTTGCAAACCGTGCATCCGATTCCGGTGATCTTTATATCGATTTCGACCGAAATCATCTCATCTTTCCAGTGGCATGCTTGGTTTGCCAAGTTACTGCCATGTTCATCATTTTCCTTCCGGAGCACACATATGCATCGCATATCATATCTTGCATATCATAGATGTTTTGCATCATGTTGCTTGCGCATTCCTCGTTGTTGATTGTGGTTCCGTTTGTTTGTGTTCTTGTCTTGGGTAGAGCCGGGAGACGAGTTCGTGAACGAGGAACCTGTCGAGTACGCTTACGAGGATCAAGCTTTCGACAACTTTGAGAACCTTGCAGGCAAGATGACCACCCCTCGAAATCACTTCTATCTTTGCTATGCTAGTTGTTCGCTCTTTTGCCATGCTCCGTTACCTATCACTTGCTATATCATGTCTCCCATTTTAGCCATGTCAGCCCCTAACCATCCTTTCCTAGCAAACCATTGTTTGGCTAAGTTACCGCTTTTGCTCAGCCCCTCTTATAGCGTTGCTAGTTGCAGGTGAAGTTGAAGTTTGTTCCATGTCGGAACATGGATATGTTGGGATATCACAATATCTCTTATTTAATTAATGCATCTATATATATTTTGGTAAAGGGTGGAAGGCTCGGCCTTATGCCTGGTGTTTTGTTCCACTCTTGCCGGCCTAGTTACTGTTATACCGGGATTATGTTCCTTGAGTTTGCGTTCCTTACGCGGTCGGGTGATTTATGGGACCCCCTTGACAGTTCGCCTTGAATAAAACTCCTCCAGCAAGGCCCAACTTTGGTTTTACTATTTGCCGCCTAAGCCTTTTCCCCCGGGTTTTCGCGAGCCCGAGGGTCATCTTATTTTAACCCCCCCCCCCAGGCCAGTGCTCCTTCGAGTGTTGGTCCGAACCGAGCAGCCTGCGGGGCCACCTCGAGGAAACTCGAGGTCTGGTTTTACTCGTAGCTTGACTTATCCGATGTGCCCTGAGAACGAGATATGTGCAGCTCCTATCCGGATTTGTCGGCACATTCGGGCGGCTTTGCTGGTCTTGTTTTACCATTGTCGAGATGTCTTGTAAACCGGGATTCCGAGACTGACCGGCTCTTTCCGGGAGAAGGTTTATCCTTCGTTGACCGTGAGAGCTTATGATGGGCTAAGTTGGGACACCCCTGCAGGGTATTATCTTTCGAAAGCCGTGCCCGCGGTTATGAGGCAGATGGGAATTTGTTAATGTCCGGTTGTAGATAACTTGTCACTTGACCCAATTAAAATGCATCAACTGCGTGTGTAGCCGTGATGGTCTCTTCTCGGTGGAGTCCGGGAGGTGAACACGGTCTGAGTTATGAATGACGTAAGTAGGTGTTCAGGATCACTTCTTGGTCATTGCTAGATGACGTCCGTTCCGTTGCTTCTCTTCTCGCTCTCATTTGCGCAAGTTAGCCACCATATATGCTTTTGCCGCTGCAACTCCACCTCATTACACCACCCTTTCCTACAAGCTTAAATAGTCTTGATCTCGCGGGTGTGAGATTGCTGAGTCCCCGTGACTTACAGATTCTACCAAAACAGTTGCAGGTGCCGACGATGCCAGTGCAGATGATAGCGTCGATCTCAAGTGGGAGTTCGACGAGGAACGTGGTCGTTACTATGTGTCTTTTCCTGATGATCAGTAGTGGGGCCCAGTTGGGACGATCGGGGATTTAGCATTTGGGGTTGTCTTATTTTCATCTGGATTTTGACCATAGTCGGTCTATATGATTGTATTTTGGATGATGTATGATTAATATTTATGTATTGTGTGAAGTGGCGATTGTAAGCCAACTCTTTATCCCATTCTTGTTCATTACATGGGATTGTGTGAAGATGACCCTTCTTGCGACAAAACTACTATGCGGTGATGCCTCTAAGTCGTGCCTCGACACGTGGGAGATATAGCCGCATCGTGGGCGTTACAAGAGGTATGAGACCTCTCACAAGTACTTTGGCTACAAGATGGAGGAGAATGGCTCAGCCAGTGAGCATGTACTTAGAATGTCTAGGTAGTACAATCGCTTGAATCAAGTGGGAGTTAATCTTCCAGATAAGATAGTGATTGATAGAGTTCTCTAGTCACTATCACCAAGCTACTAGAACTTTGTGATACACTATAATATGCAAGGGATGACGACAACGATTCCCGAGCTCTTTGCGATGCTGAAATCGACGAAGGTAGAAATCAAGAAAAAGCATCAAGTGTTGCCACTCCCGTGAAGAAGCCCAAAGCTAGACCTAAGCCTGAAACTGAGTGCTTCTACTGCCAAGGGAATCGTCACTGGAAGCGGAACTACCCCCAAATACTTGGCTTATAAGAAGGATGGCAAAGTGAACAAAGGTATATTTGATATACATGTTATTGATGTGTATTTTACTAGTGTTCATAGTAACCCCAGGGTATTTGATACCGGTTCTGTTGCTAAGATTAGTAACTCGAAACAGGAGTTACAGAATGAACAGAGACTAGTTAAGGGCGAGGTAACAATGTGTGTTGGAAGTGATTCCAAGGTTGATAAGATCACCATCGCACACTCCCTCTACCTTCGAGATTAGTGTCGGACCTAAATAAATGTTATTTGGTGTTTGCATTGAGAATGAATATGATTGGATCATGTTTATTGCAGTACGGTTATCATTTAAGTCAAAGAATAATTGTTGTTCTGTTTACATGAATAAAACCTTCTATGGTCATACACCCAATGTAAATGGTTTATTGAATCTCGATCGTAGTGATACACATATTCATAATATTGATGCCAAAAGATGCAAAGTTGATAATTATAGTGCAGCATATTTGTGTTACTGTCGTTTAGGGCATATTGGTGTAAAGCGCATGAAGAAACTCCTTGCAGATGGGCTTTTGGAATCACTTGATTATGAATCATTTGATACTTGCGAACCATGCCTCATGGGCAAGATGACTAAAACTCCGTTCTCCGAAACAATGGAGCGAGCCAATGACTTATTGGAAATAATACATACCGATGTATGCGGTCCAATGAGTGTTGAGGCACACAGCGGGTATCGTTATTTTCTGACCTTCACAGATGATTTGAGCAGATATGGGTATATCAACTTGATGAAACACAAGTCTGAAACATTTGAAAATTTCAAAGAATTTCAGAGTGAAGTGGAGAATCATCGTAACAAGAAAATAAAGTTTCTACGATCTAATCGCGGAGGCAAATATTTGAGTTACGAGTTTGGCCTTCATTTAAAACAATGTGGAATAGTTTCACAACTCACGCCACCTGGAACACCACATCATAATGGTGTGCCCGAAAGGCGTAACCGTACTTTATTAGATATGGTGCGCTTTATGATGTCTCTTACCGATTTACCACTATCGTTTTGGGGTTATGCATTAGAGACAGCTGCATTCACGTTAAATAGGGCACCGTCTAAATCCGTTGAGATGACACCGTATGAAGTATGGTTTGGCAAGAAACCAAAGCTGTCGTTTCTTAAAGTTTGGGGTTGCGATGCTTATGTGAAAAAGTTTTAAACTGATAAGCTCGATCCTAAATCGGAGAAGTGTGTCTTCATAGGATACCCAAAAGAAATTGTTGGGTACACCTTCTATCACAGATCCGAGGACAAGTTTTTTGTTGCTAAGAATGGATCCTTTCTGGAGAAGGAGTTTGTCTCGAAAGAAGTGAGTGGGAGGAAAGTAGAACTTGTTGAGGTAATTGTACCTTCTCTCGAATTGGAAAGTAGCTCATCACAGAAATTAGTTCCAGTGATGCCTACACCAACTAGAGAGGAAGCTAATGATAATGATCATGAAACTTCAAATCAAGTTACTACTGAACCTCGTAGGTCAACCAGAGCACGTTGCGCACCTGAGTGGTACGGTAATCCTGTTCTGGAAGTCAAGATACTAGACCATGATGAACCTATGAACTATGAGGAAGCGATGATGAGCCCAGATTCCGATAAATGGCTTGAGGCCATGAAATCCGAGATAGGATCCATGTATGAGAACAAAGTGTGGACTTTGGTTGACTTGCCCGATGATCGGCAAGCCATAGCGAATAAATGGATCTTCAAGAAGAAGACTGACGCTGATGGTAATGTTAGAGTCCACAAAGCTCGACTTGTCGCAAAAGGTTTTCTACAAGTTCAAGGTGTTGACTACGATGAGATTTTCTCACTCATAGCGATGCTTAAGTCTGTCCGAATCATGTTAGTAATTGCCGTATTTTATGAAATCTGGCAAATGGATGTCAAAACTACATTCCTTAATGGATTTCTTAAAGAAGAGTTGTATATGATGCAACCAGAAGGTATTGTCGATCCAAAAGGTCCTAACAAAGTGTGCAAGCTCTAGCAATCCATCTATGGACTGGTGCAAGCATCTCGGAAGTTGGAATATATGCTTTGATAACGTGATCAAAGCATATGGTTTTATACAGACTTATGGCAAAGCATGTGTTTATAAGAAAGTGAGTGGGAGGTCTGTAGCATTTCTGATATTATATGTGGATGATATATTGTTGATCAGGAATGACATAGAATTTCTAGATAGCATAAAAGGATACTTGAATAAGATTTTTTTCAATAAAAGACCTCGGTGAAGCTACTTATATATTGAGCATCAAGACTATAGAGATAGATCAAGATGCTTGATAGGACTTTCACAAAGCACATACCTTGACAAGATTTTGAAGGAGTTCAAAATGGATCAGTCAAGGAAAGGGTTCTTACCTGTGTTACAAGGTATGAAGTTGAGTAAGACTCAAAGCCCGACCACGACAGAAGATAGAGAGAGAATGAAAGTCATTCCCAATGCCTCGGCCATAGGTTCTATATGATATGCCATGCTGTGTACCAGATCTATTGTGTACCATGCCATGAGTTTGGCAAGGGGGTACAACAGTGATCTAGGAGTAGATCACTAGACAACGGTCAAAATTATCCTTAGAGGACTAAGGAAATATTTCTCGGTTATGGAGGTGAAAAAGAGTTTGTCATAAAGAGTTACGTCAATGCAAGCTTTTACACCGATCCAGATGACTCTGAGTCTCAATCTGGATACATATTGAAAGTGGGAGCAATTAGCTAGAGTAGCTCCATGCAGAGCATTGTATACATAGAAATTTGCAAAATGCATATGGATCTGAATGTGAGAGACATGTTGACTAAACCTCTCTCACAAGCAAAACATGATCACACCTTAGTACTCTTTGGGTGTTAATCACATATCAATGTGAACTAGATTATTGACTCTAGTGAACCCTTTGGGTGTCGGTCACATGGTGATGTGAACTATGGGTGTTAATCACATGAAGATGTCAACTATTGGTGTTAAATCACATGGCGATGTGAACTAGATTATTGACTCTAGCGCAAGTGGGAGACTGAAGGAAATATGCCCTAGAGGCAATAATAAAGTTGTTATTTATATTTCCTTATATCATGATAAATGTTTATTATTCATGCTAGAATTGTATTAACTGGAAACTTGATACATGTGTGGATACGTAGACAAAACACAGTGTCCCCTAGTAAGCCTCTACTAGACTAGCTCGTTAATCAAAGATGGTTAAGTTCCCTAGCCATAGACATGTGTTGTCATTTGATGCACGGGATAACATCATTAGGAGAATGATGTGATGGACAAGACCCATCCATTAGCTTAGCATAATGATCGTTAAGTTTTATTGCTATTGCTTTCTTCGTGACTTATACATATTCCTTTGACTATGAGATTATGCAACTCCCGGATACCGGAGGAATGCCTTGTGTGCTATCAAACGTCACAAGGTAACTGGGTGATTATAAAGATGCTCTACAGGTATCTCCGAAGGTGTTTGTTGGGTTAGCATAGATCGAGATTAGGATTTGTCACTCCGAGTATCGGAGAGGTATCTTTGGGCCCTCTCGGTAATGCACATCATAATAAGCCTTGCAAGCAATTTGACTAATGATTTAGTTACGGGATGATGCATTACGGAACGAGTAAAGAGACTTACCGGTAACGAGATTGAACTAGGTATGTAGATACCGACTATCAAATCTCGGGTACATACCATACCGATGACAAAGGGAATAACGTATGTTGTCATTATGGTACGACCGATAAAGATCTTCGTAGAATACGTGGGAACCAATATGAGCATCCAGGTTCCGCTGTTGGTTATTGACCGGAGAGGTGTCTCGGTCATGTCTACATAGTTCTCGAACCCGTAGGGTCCGCACGCTTAACGTTCGATGACGATTTTGTATTATATGAGTTATGTGATTTGGTGACCGAATGTTGTTCAGAGTCCCAGATGAGATCACGGACATGACGAGGAGTCTCGAAATGGTCGAGAAGTAAATATTCATATATTGGACGATAGTATTTGGACACCGGATGTGTTGCGGGGGTACCGGGTACATATCAGGTCACCGGAAGGGGTTCCGGACCCCCCCCCCCCGGCAAAGATTTGGGCCTATTGGGCCAAGAGGGGAAACACAGCAGCCAGCATGGGCTTCTGTGCCCCCCTTGATGGCCGAATAGGAAGGGGAAGAGAGAAGGAAGGGGAGGCAATTCGGCCTCCCCCTTCCTTCCCTCCTCTCTCTCCTTTCCTTCCCTCTCCGGAAAAGATGGTAAGGGGGAGGCCGAATTGGACAAGGCCCCCAAGTAGGATTCCTCCTACTTGGGGCGCCCCATGGCTATCGCCCTCCCCCTCCCACCTATATATATGTGGGGAGGGGCGCCTAGAACACACAACAAACATTGTTAGCCGTGTGCGGCACCCCCCTCCACAGTTTACTCCTCCGGTCATATTCACGTAGTGCTTAGGCGAAGCCCTGGGCGGATCACTTCACCATCACCGTCACCACAGCGTGGTGCTAATGGAACTCTCCCTCGACACTTTGCTGGATCAAGAGTTCGAAGGACGTCATCGAGCTGAACGTGTGCAAAACTCAGAGGTGTCGTACGTTCGGTGCTTGATCGGTCTGAACGAGAAGAAGTTCGACTACATCAACCACGTTGTCAAACGCTTCCGCTTTCAGTCTACGAAGGTACGTGGACACACTCTCCCCTCTCGTTGCCATGCATTTCCTAGAAAGATCTTGCGTGAGCATAGTAAATTTTTTGAAATTGCATGCTACTTTCCCCAACAAATGGTTCTTGAACGTGAAAACGATGTCTTTAACATTAATGCTAAACGTCTTAAGAAGGCTGATAATTCCACTTATATGTGGCACTACCGTCTTGGTCATATTGGAAAGAAACACATGCAAAAACTTCATAAAGATGGAGTATTAACATCTTTTGATTTTGAATCATTTGAAACATGTGAAGCTTGTATGATGGGTAAAATGTCCAAAACGCCATTCACAGGTCATCCTGAACGGGCACAAGAATTATTGGACATATACATAGTGATGTATGTGCTCCGATGAGTATTCCGGGGCGCAGTGGATACTTATACTTCATAATTTTTACTGATGATTTAAGTAGGTATGGTTATACTTACTTAATGAAACACAACTCTGAAACATTTCAAAAGTTCAAATAATTTCAGAACGAAGTTGAGAATCATCATGGAAAAAAGATAAATTTCTACGATCAGATCATGGAGGAGAATATCTAAGTCATGAGTTTAGCAAACATCTAAGTGATTGTGGAATAGTTTCACAACTTACTACTCCCGGAACTCCACAAAGGAATGGAGTATCAGAAAGACGTAACCGAACTTTGTTAGACATGGTAAGGTCAATGATGTCTCTTATTACTTATCTGCCTTTATCATTCTGGGGATATGCACTTGAAACAGCAGCACATGCACTAAACAAAGCACTGTCTAAATCTATTGAGACGTCACCATATGAGATATGGAATGGGAAGAAACCTAACTTGTCACATCTCAAAGTTTGGGGTTGTGAGATGTAACGCCCCAAGACCGACGCTCCAGACGCCTTCCTTGTTTTTCGTTATCGTCGTGTGTATTTATTTGTTTGTTGCATTTCATCATGGCATCATCCGCATTGCATCGGCACTAGTTGCCGTCATTGTTTTTAAAACTTGCATCCCCTCATATTTGCCGCGTCCCCCCTTGTTTTTTGACCGTTCCGAGACCAACATTGTTCTTCGTTTTCCCTCTTGCCTAAACCGGAGTCTCTTTGCACAGTGCGTCGACCCCTCGCCCCGTGTCTGAAACTTCCCCGTACCCGAATCGGCTATCGTTACCGTTGGGTCCGGATCATCCCCAAACATTTATAAAATATCTGCGTTTCTACATTGGACTCCCCTAACCTTCTATCCTTGACCGTCCGATTTAAATGGAGGGTCCAAAATCCGCCCCCTACCCATATAAACAGTCAAACCCTAGCCTAGGCAGTCACATCCATCCAATCCCTCCTCCGTCGCCAGTCTCTCGCATCTTCATCGGGATCCTCCCAAATCCATCTCCCTCCAACCATCGCCCGAGCCTCCACCTCTCGATCCCCTCCCGATCCAACCACCAACCACAGTCGCCACTGCAGCCTCCGACCACCTCCCGCAATTTTCGCGCCGGCCAACCCAATCCCTCCACCTCCCTCACCGACTCTGGACGCGCCCGTGGATCCGGCCGTCTCTCGCTATGCCCGCGCCATCCCCATCCTCGGCAACGTTCACGCCCGTAGCCTCACTCCCAGCCTCCCGCAAGAAGAGGCCCCGCGAACCTCTCGCTCCCTCGTGCTCGCCGCCCCTCCCGTTCCAACGCGCCCTCCGGCGACCACGTCCAGGCCAAGCCTCGCCGTTCCTTGCCTCCCCCTCGCCATCCCTCTCTCTCCCATTGCTAAACTCTCTCCCTTTCCCTGTGCTCTTCACGCAGGAGCAGCAGTAGACCATGGCACCCTCCTTCTCCTAGCTGGAGCACCGCGTCGCCCGCTCGTTCCCCTGCTTCAACAGAGCGCGGTGCCATGCCTGCCTCCTCTGCCTCGCGCTCGTTCGCCGCCGCTAAGTCCCTGCTGCCTCTAGTGCCGCCGCCTCCTTCAGCTGCTCGATCCTCTGTTTCGCTTCGAGACCCCAACAACCGAGCCCCTTGCGCGCCTCCTTCCTCAGGAAGGAGCTCGACCTGCTGCCGCTACCGCAACCCCGCCATGGACGCCGTCCGCCGGCGACCACCCAGATCATGTCGCCGTGCCCTGTCTCCTCTTCTTTCATTCGGCCTTTCTCCCTGTCTCTTCTCTCTGAACTCTCTCGCTCTCTGTATTTCTTCACAGGAGCGCATCCCCGACGCCGGTCCTCGTCCACAGCACCTCGGCGCCGCTGCGCCCCGTTTTTGACCCGATCTGGCCGAGATCGGTCCGGCCTGCATCAGATCCCGGCGTCCCCAGCTCGCCTGGTGTGCCGCCAAGCCCTCATCACCGGCCTCCCCTGCTTCTGCGTGCGGGGACGACGACCAGCGCCAGTCCCGCGCCTGCCTCTGTTCGAGAGGAGGAAACTGCAGTCGCCACGGCCGCGTTGACCGCGCCCCCTCCCCTCGTTCGATCCAACCAGCCCAGCCGGCCTGCTTTAGCCAAGGCCCGAGGTGATGAGCGCCTCATTCCTCTTTTGTGCAGCCCAATTTATAGATTCGGCCCGTGGATGTTTTTTTTCAGTCTCTGCGAATTTAGCATTTTCTAGAAAACTGCATATTTACAGATTTTCCCTTGTTGTTCATGCATATAATAAATCACAAACCGTGCATCGGATTAAAATGTTTTATATATGCAAAATGCTTAGAATTTCATCTAGTTTCATAATATGCTACTTTCATCCATGTTAAAAAAAATTAAACTTGATGTTTGTTTAAATTTGTATAAATGCCATGTTAAAATGATTTATTTCATAACTAAATAACCGTAGCTCGGATTTAAATAAACTTTATATGTACATGGGGTAGAAAAATGCATAGATTAAGATGGTGCACTTTATTTTGCTGTTTAACAACATTAAAATTGTGTTTAGGGCAGAACAGTAGCAAATTCGAAATATGCAAATGAGGATTTTCCGGAATTGTTATTTGTTGTTCCGGCCTCACTTAAACTTGCCTAAATAGTTAGTTTATTTATGCTTCACCTCTTGCCATGTTAATCAACATTTAACTTTGTTGGGTACATAAACGAGAGCGAACTAAATAACTCGAATGTGGTGTTTCGTCAATATGCAACTCGTTGCATATTGAGCTCCACTTAATTTGTAGTATTGTTTGTTGCACTTTGCCATGCCATGAATCATTAAACCAGACATGCATCATACTTGATTGTGCATCATGCCATGGTCATGTGATGGTTGTTTACCATGTTGTTTGTTTCTTTCCGGGTTGCTTCTCTCGTTAGCTTCGGTTTCGTTCCGGAGTTGTGAGGATTCGTTCGACTACGTCCGTTTGTCTTCTTCATGGACTCGTTCTTCTTCCTTGCGGGATTTTAGGCAAGATGACCATACCCTCGAAATCACTTCTGTCTTTGCTTGCTAGTTGTTCCCTCTATTGCTATGCCGCGCTACCTACCACTTGCTATATCATGCCTCCCATATTGCCATGTCAAGCCTCTAACCCGCCTTTCCTAGCAAACCGGTGTTTGGCTATATTACCGCTTTTGCTCAGCCCCTCTTATAGCGTAGCTAGTTGCAGGTGAAGATGAAGTTTGTTCCATGTTGGAACATGGATATGTTGGGATATCACAATATCTCTTATTTAATTAATGCATCTATATACTTGGTAAAGGGTGGAAGGCTCGGCCTTATGCCTGGTGTTTTGTTCCACTCTTGCCGCCCTAGTTTCTGTCATACCGGTGTTATGTTCCTTGATTTTGCGTTCCTTACGCGGTTGGGGATTTATGGGACCCCCTTGACAGTTTGCTTTGAATAAAACTCCTCCAGCAAGGCCCAACCTTGGTTTTACCATTTGCTACCACCTATCCCCTTTTCCCTTGGGTTCTGCAGACTCAAGGGTCATCTTTATTTAAACCCCCCCCCCCCGGGCCAGTGCTCCTCTGAGTGCTGGTCCGAACCGAGCAGACTGCGGGGCCACCTTGGGGAAACTTGAGGGTTGTTTTTACTCATAGGATGTCTCATCCGGTGTGCCCTGAGAACGACACATGTGCAGCTCCTATCGGGATTTGTCGGCACATCGGGCGGCTTTGCTGGTCTTGTTTTACCATTGTCGAAATGTCTTGTAACCGGGATTCCAAGTCAGATCGGGTCTTCCCGGGAGAGGAATATCCTTCGTTGACCGTGAGAGCTTGTGATGGGCTAAGTTGGGACACCCCTGCAGGGTATAAACTTTCGAGAGCCGTGCCCGCGGTTATGTGGCAGATGGGAATTTGTTAATGTCCGGTTGTAGATAACTTGGCACTTGACTTAATTAAAATGCATCAACCGCATGGGTAGCCGTGATGGTCTCTTTTCAGCGGAGTCCGGGAAGTGAACACGGTTCTTGGGTTATGTTTGAACGTAAGTAGTTTCAGGATCACTTCTTGATCACTTCTAGCTTCTCGACCGTTGTGTTGCTTCTCTTCTCGCTCTTGTTTGCGTATGTTAGCCACCATATTTGCCTAGTGCTTGCTGCAGCTCCACCTCATTACCCCTTTCCTACCCATAAGCTTAAATAGTCTTGATCTCGCGGGTGTGAGATTGCTGAGTCCTCGTGACTCACAGATTCTACCAAAACAGTTGCAGGTGCCGTTGATACCAGTGCAGGTGACGCAACCGAGCTCAAGTGGGAGTTTGACGAGGACCTTGGTCGTTACTATGTTTCGTTTCCTGATGATCAGTAGTGGTGCCCAGTTGGGATGATCGGGGATCTAGCATTTCGGGTTATCTTCTTTTCATTTGGATTTGACCGCAGTCGGTCTATGTGTATTTTGAATCATGTATGATTTATTTAAGTATAGTGTGAAGTGGCGATTGTAAGCCAACTCTTTATCCCATTCTTGTTCATTACATGGGATTGTGTGAAGATGACCCTTCTTGCGACAAAACCACCATGCGGTTATGCCTCCAAGTCGTGTCTCGACACGTGGGAGATATAGCCGCATCGTGGGCGTTACATGAGACTTATGTAAAATGTTTACAACCAAACAAGCTCCCAAAGCAGATAAATGTTACATTGTAGGTTATCCCCAAGAAATAGTTGGGTATTCCTTCTATCTAAAATACGAAGACAAAGTGTTTGTTGCTAGGAATGGACACTTTCTTGAGGAAAAGTTTCTCGACAGAGAAGGAAGTAGGAGGACAGTACAGCTTGATGAGATTACCGAATCTTCAGAAGTTGAAAGGAATAACAAAATGGAAACTGTTCTAGAAATTATTCACACAAATGAATCAACAGTTACTACACCCAATGTAGCAACACCGGTTAAAACTGTAACTGAACCAAGCAGGTCAGGAAGAGTTGTCGAACCTCCTGAATGGTTTCACAATGAAATATTCATCTTAGAAGAAGATGACTGTGCACACTACAAATAAGCGATGGAGGCGCCCAGCTCAAAAGAATGGCATAAAGCCATGCAATCTGAAATAGAGTCCATGTACGAAAATCAAGTTTGGAACTTGGTTGATCCTCCAGAGGGTGTGAAACCCATATAGTGCAAATGGATCTTCAAAAGAAAAACACATGTTGATGGTAATCCTACTATCTATAAAGCAAGGCTAGTAACGAAACGGTTTTTGCAAATAGAGGGAGTTGATTATGACAAAACTTTCTCTCCAGTAGCAATGCTAAAGTTTGTGCGGATTATGATGGCAATAGCGGCATATTTCGATTATGAGATATGGCAAATGGATGTCAAAACTGCTTTCCTAAATGGGTTTCTGAAAGAGGATGTATACATGTTACAACCAGAAGGTTTTGTCAATCCAAAGGATGCCGAAAAGGTATGCAAGCTCTAAAAATCTATCTATGGTTTGAAGCAAGGAGCCGGAATCAGCGTTTTGATGAAGTAGTAAAAGAGTTTGGCTTCATTAAAAATGATGAAGAAGCTTGTGTATACAAGAAGTTTAGTGGGAGCTCTATAGCATTCTTGATCTTATATGTGGATGACACATTATTGATTAGAAATGATAGAAAGTATCTTAGCACAATAAAAGACTATTTGAAAAGTGTGTTTTCAATAAAGGATTTAGGCGAAGCTGCATATATACTAGGCATAAACATCTATAGAGATAGGTCAAGACATCTAATTGCACTAAGACAAAGCACATACATTGACAAGATTTTAAAGAGGTTTAAAATGGAGAATGCAAAGAAAGGTTTTCTCCCAATGTCACATGACATGACACTTGGCAAAAATCAATGTCCAAAGACAGTTGATGAACGAGTGCAGATGAGTGGAGTTCCATATGCTTCGACAATTGGATCCATCATGTATGCTATGATATGTACTAGGATGGATGTTTTTATGCACTAAGTGTTAGTAGCCAATATCAAAGTGATCCGGGATTATCTCACTGGGTGGCAGTTAAAAATATTCTTAAGTACCTCACGAGGACAAAGGACATGCTCCTAGTCTATGGAGGAGATCAAGAACTCGTTATAAATGGTTATACCGATGCAAGCTTCATGACTGATATAGATGACTATAAATCTCAATCGGGTTATGTTTTCACCCTTAATGGTGGTGCGGTAGTTTGGAAAATTTTCAAACAAAACACTGTTGCAGATTCTATGACAGAAGCAGAATACATTGCGGCTTCGGAAGCTCTGATGTCTACTACGCAACTTTATTCTTGTAGACACGTGTTGGGCCTCCAAGCGCAGAGTTTTGTAGGACAGTAGCAATTTTCCCTCAAGTGGATGACCTAAGGTTTATCAATCTGTGAGAGGTGTAGGATGAAGATGGTCTCTCTCAAACGACCCTCAACCAAATACAAGAAATCTCTTGTGTCCCCAACACACCCAATACAATGGCAAATTGTATAGGTGCACTAGTTTGGCGAAGAGATGGTGATAAAAGTGTAATATGGATGGTACAAATATATTTTTATAATCTGAATAAATAAAAACATCAAGGTCGCAAATAATAAACGGGCACAAAAACGGTATTGCAATGCTTGAAAATGAGGCCTAGGGTCCATACTTTCACTAGTGCAACCTCCCAACATTAATGCTAATATAATTGGATCATATAACCATCCCTCAAAGTGCAACGACGAATCACTCCAAAGTTCCTATCTAGCGGAGAACGAATAAATTTTTTGTAGGGTACGAAACCACCTCAAAGCTATTCTTTCCGATCAGTCTATCCTAGAGTTCGTACTAAAATAACACGAAGCTATTCTTTCGATCGATCTAACCAAGAGTTCGTACTAAAATAACACCAAAGCAAATTCATATTCATAACACTCAATCCAACACAAAGAACTTCAAAGAGTGCCCCAAGATTTCTAACGGAGAAACAAAGGCACGACGTGCATCAACCCCTATGCATAGATTACCCCAATGTCACCTCGGGAATCCACAAGTTGAGTGCCACAACATATATCAAGTGAATCAATACGATACCCCATTGTCACCACGAGTATTCAATTGCAAGGCATATATCAAGTGTTCTCAAAGCCATAAAAGTATTCAATCCGATAACAAGGAAATCTCAAAGGGAAAACTCAATTCATCACAACAAGATAGAGAGGGGAAAACACCATATGATCCGATTATATTAACAAAGCCCGCGATACATCAAGATCGTGACATCTCAAGAACATGAGAGAGAGAGTGTGAGTGATTGAGTGAGAGAGAGAGATTAAACACATAGCTATTGGTACAAACCCTCTGCCCTGAGGGTGGACTACTCCCTCCTCATCGTGGTGGCCACCGGGATGATGAAGATGGCCACCGGAGATGATTCCCCCCTCCGGCAGGGTGCCGAAACAGGGTCTAGATTGGTTTTCGGTGGCTACAGAGCCTTGCAGCGGCGGAACTTTTGATCTAGGTTAACCCCGAGGGTTTTTGGAATATTTGTGAATTTATAGGGTAAAGAGGAGGTGCGGGAGGCCACCGAGGTGGGCACAACCCACCTGGGCCCCCAGGCGCGCCCTGGTGGGTTGTGCCCCCCTCGGGGCACCCCCCAGGTGCTGCTCTAGCCCATCTTGGGTGTTCTGGTCCATAAAAAATCTCCAAGAAGTTTCGCGGTGTTTGGACTCCGTTTGATATTGATTTCCTGCGATGTAAAAAACAAGCAAAAAACAGCAACTGGCACTGGGCACTGGGTCAACAGGTTAGTCCCAAAAATGATATAAAGTTGCTATAAAATGATTGTAAAACATCCAAGAATGATAATAAAACAGCATGAATACTTCTAAATTATAGATATGTTTGAGACGTATCAGCATCCCGAAGCTTAATTCCTACTCGTCCTCGAGTAGGTAAATGATAAAAGAAATAATTTATGAAGTGTGAATGCTAGCAAAGTGCACAAGTTTGATCAATGACAATCTCAATCACTTTTCCTAGCATCAAAACATCAATTCTTTCTTATAAAACTTCTCATGTTATAGCAGCAACCAATTCACATGTTAAGGTTCAAACAATGAATTCTCTTGAAACTCAACAACCTATGTTCTTAGTCACAAAGCAATTGCAATTCAACTTAGTCAACAGAGTTTAAGTAAGAGCTCCACATACTCAACCATCTTATAGTCTTCTATGATTGCTAACACTCACCGTGTACACATGAGCAAAACGTTTCAACTGGACACATAGAAAGATAGGGGCTTATTGTTTTGCCTCCCAACATATTCACCTAAGGGTGATGTCAACAATAATAACTCTTGCCAAAAGAGAAAAATAAAAAGGAATAGAGAGAAAAACTTTGACTCTTTGCATAAAAGTAAATACTGGAAACTAAAAGATAGGCCCTTCGTAGAGGGAAGCAGAGGTTGCCATGCGCTTCTTTGTTTGTATGCTCAATCCCTTAGTGCAAAAGAACGTCACATTATATTGCCCTTATGATATCAACCTTTATTATGTTGTCTGTCGCTTTTATTCTTTGCCATCACAAGTTCATACAATGCTCAATTTTATCTTACACTAAATGATCTAACACTTTTAGAAGCAATTTTTATTGCCTTTTTGCACCGATGACAACTTTCTTCAAGGATCTTGCTCAATCCTTAGTTAGGTATGGTGGACTCTTGAAGATAAGATTTGGGTTTAAGGGTTTTTTGGATGCATAAGTAGTATCTCTACTTGGTGCGGAATTTTTGGCTAGCAAAGATGGGGGCAAGCACCACATGTTGAAGGATCTATGACAATATAACTTCGATGTGAATATGAACAAACATAAATCGTTACATTGTCTTCCTTGTCCAACGTCAACAATTTTGGCAGATTCACCTGCTACATTACAATACCTCGCTCAATTTGGCCTCACACAATGTATCCCTGTTCCACCAGACGCTTAATCAACCCTGACCTCTTTCACGCTCATGTCATGTCGAGGTACTGCAGAAAAAAGAACTGCAAAATCCATATTTTGATGGGGCTAACAATCACAAATGATTTCCAAGATATTGTATTTGTATGTGAAAGTTCTCTTCCTTATACTAATTATTTGTGAATTGCTTGTATGACCAATATTGTGATTGTCAAGCCTCAAAAGATTTCACTTTCTAAACCAAATGTGAAGCTACCACTAGGCATGAGATGATTTCAACTTTATGACATTCAATTTATTCAACAATTTACTCATAGGATATAAGTGAAGCACAAGAGCAATTCCATAGAAAAGAGCTTTGTTGACAGAATGTGAGTACCGCTTACTTAGCCTCCCTAGCAACTATTTGAGGTCTCTATTTTATTTAAAAACTACCAGATCTAAGTATTTTATTAAAACAGTAAGCAAAAACAAAACAAAATGACATTCCAAGTATAGCACAACTCATGTGACGAAGCAAAAACTTAGGCTCAACCGATACTAACCGATAATTGTTGATGAAGAAACGTGGGATGCCTACCGGGGCATCCCCAAGCTTAGATGCTTGAGACTTCTTGAAATATTATCTTGGGGTGCCTTGGGAATCCCCAAGCTTGAGCTTTTGTGTCTCCTTAATTCTTCTCATATCACGGTTTTCCTAAATCTCAAAAGCTTCATCCACACAAAACTCAACAAGAACTCGTGAGATAAGTTAGTATAAACCAATGCTAAAACCTTATCATTATCTACTGTAGAAAATCACTAAAATTAGTATTCAACATTGTATACTAAATGCCTCTGCATATTCAATACTCCTATCCTCAAATTGAATCATTAAACAAGCAAACATATGCAAACATAACAGCAATCTGTCAAAACAGTACAGTCTGTAAAGAATGCAAGAGTATCAATACTTCACTAACTCCAAAAATTATGAAATTCTACCACACTGTAGAAAATTTATCAGAGCTTATTATGCAAAAAATTTCAACATTTTATCACATTCTGACTTTTCTAGGGAATTTTTGCAACAGCGGTAAACTTTCTGTTTTCAAACAGCAACATGTAGACTTGTAAAATAAGCATAGTAAAGGCTATACTTGACATTTTTATTGAAATAAAAGATGCAAAACATTATTCTAAATATCATCAAGCAAATAAAAATAAAATAAAATGATGCTCCAAGCAAAACTCATATCATGTGATGAATAAAAATATAGCTCCAAGTGAGGTTACCGATAATGTTGGAGAGGAAAGAGGGGATGCCTTCCGGGACATCCCCAAGCTTAGTTGCTTGGATCTTCCTTGGATATTAACTTGGGGTGCTTTGGTCAGCCCCAAGCTTATGTTCTTGTCACTCCTCATTCTCCTCATGTCGACATCTCACCCAAAACTTGAAAACTTCAATCACACAAAACTTAACGGAACTTCGTGAGATAGGTTAGTATGATAAAGAGCAAACCATTTCACTTTGGTACTATCAAAGACAAGATTCATAATTGTTTCCACACAATTCCTAATGTAGAATATCATTTCCACAATTTATATTGAGCAATATAAGCTATAGAAACTAGAAAACAAGCAAACCATGCATTGAAAACAGAATCTGTCAAAAACCGAACAGTCTGTAATGAGATGGATAACTACCATACTTCTGCTACTCCCAAAATTATGAATAAATTAGGACCACGTGAGCAATTTGTATATTAAACTTCTTCAAAAATAATCAACTCAAAAGCACTCATCTGTTAAAAATAAGAATTATTTTTGTGAGCGTAAAAGTTTCTGTTTTTCAGCAAGATCAAATCAACTATCACCCAACATGATCCCAAAGGCTTTACTTGGCAATTTATTGAAACAAAAGCAATAAAACATGATCAATACAGTAGCATAATCATGTGAACACAAAAAAACAGTAGGTAAAAGTGTTGGGTTGTCTCCCAACAAGCGCTTTTCTTTAATGCCTTTTAGCTAGGCATGATGATTTTAATGATACTCACATAAAAGAAAAGAATTGAAACACAAAGAGAGTGTCATGAATCATGTGGCAAGAACATTTAAGCCTAACATACTTCCTATGCATACGGATTTTGTGAGCAAACAACTTATGAGAACAATAATCAACTAGCATAGGAAGGAAAAACATGCATAACTTTAAAACTTTCAACATACAGAGAGGAAACTTGATATTATTGCGATATGTAAAAGCATAATTTCCTCCCTCATAATAATTTTCAGTAGCATCATGAAGAAATTCAACAATATAACCATCACATAAAGCATTCTTTTCATGACCAACAAGCATAGAAATTTTACTACTCTCCACATAAGCAAATTTCTTCTCATCAATAGTAGTGGGAGAAAACTCAACAAAATAACTATCATGAGATTGAAATTAAATTCATGATGACAAGTTTCATGGTTATCATAATTCTTTGTAGCATACATGTCATCACCATAATCATCATAGATAGGAACTTTGTTTTCATAGTCCATTGCAACCTCCTCCAAAATAGTGGATTCATCATTAAATAAAGTCATGTCCTCTCGAAATCTACTTTCATCAATATAATCATCATAAATAGGAGGCATGCAATCATCATAATAAATTTTCTCATAAAAACTTGGGGGACTAAAGATATCATATTCATCAAATATAGCATCCCCAAGCTTGTAGCTTTGCATATCATTAGCATCATGGATATTCAAAGAATTCATACTAACAACATTGCAATCATGCTCATCATTCAAGTATTTTGTGCCAAACATTTTATTGACTTCTTCTTCTAACAATTGAGCACAGTTTCCCGAACCATCATTTTCAAGAAAGATATTATAAAGATGATCAATAATATGATGCAACCCCAACTCCATTTTTTAGTTTTCTTTTACGAACCAAACTAGTGATAAAACAAGAAACTAAAAGATTCAATTGCAAGATCTAAAGATATACCTTCATGCACTCACATCCCCGGCAACGGCGCCAGAAAAGAGCTTGATGTCTACTATGCAACTTTATTCTTGTAGACACATGTTGGGCCTCCAAGCGTAGAGTTTTGTAGGACAGTAGCAATTTTCCCTCAAGTGGATGACCTAAGGTTTATCAATCCGTGAGAGGTGTAGGATGAACATGGTCTCTCTCAAACGACCCTGCAACAAAATACAAGAAATCTCTTGTGTCCCCAACACACCCAATACAATGGCAAATTGTATAGGTGCACTAGTTTGGCGAAGAGACGGTGATAAAAGTGTAATATGGATGGTAGAAATATATTTTTCTAATCTGAATAAATAAAAACAACAAGGTAGCAAATAGTAAACGAGCACAAAAATGGTATTGCAATGCTTGAAAATGAGGCCTAGGGTCTGTACTTTCACTAGTGCAACCTCTCAACAATGCTAATATAATTGGATCATATAACCATCCCTCAAAGTGCAACGAAGAATCACTCCAAAGTTCCTATCTAGCGGAGAACATAAGAATAAATTGTTTGTAGTGTACGCAACCACCTCAAAACTATTCTTTTCGATCGATCTAACCAAGAGTTCGTACTAAAATAACACCAAAGCAAATTCATATTCATAATACTCAATCCAACACAAAGAACTTCAATGAGTGCCCCAAGATTTCTACCGGAGAAACAAAGACAAGAACGTGCATCAACCCCTATGCATAGTTACCCCAATGTCACCTCGGGAATCCGCGAGTTGAGTGCCAAAAAATATATATCAAGTGAATCAATACGATACCCCATTGTCACCACGAGTATTCAATTGCAAGACATATATCAAGTGTTCTCAAATCCATAAAACTATTCAATCCAATAACAACGAAATCTCAAAGGGAAAACTCAATTCATCACAACAAGATAGAGAGGGGAAAACACCATATGATCCGACTATGTTAACAAAGCATGCGATACATCAAGATCGTGACATCTCAAGAACACGAGAGAGAGAGACAGAGAGAGAGAGAGAGAGAGAGAGAGAGATTAAACACATAGCTACTGGTACAAACCCTCAGCCCCGAGGGTGGACTACTCCCTCCTCATCATGGTGGCCACCGGGATGATGAAGATGGCCACCGGAGATGATTCCCCCCTCCAGCAGGGTGCCGAAACAGGATCTAGATTGGTTTTCGTTGGCTACAGAGCCTTGCAGCAGCGGAACTTCTGATCTAGGTTAACCCTGAGGGTTTTTGGAATATTTGTGAATTTATAGGGTAAGGAGGGGGTGCAGGAGGCCACCGAGGTGGGCATAACCCACATGTGCGCGCGTGGGCTCCCAGGCGCGCCCTGGTGGGTTGTGCCCCCCTCAGGGCACCCCCCAGGTGCTGCTCTGGCCCATCTTGGGTGTTCTGGTCCATAAAAAATCTCCAAGAAGTTTCGCGGTGTTTGGACTCAGTTTGATATTGATTTCCTATGATGTAAAAAACAAGCAAAAAACAACAACTGGAACTGGGCACTGGGTCAATAGGTTTGTCCCAAAAATGGTATAAAGTTGCTATAAAATGATTGTAAAACATCCCAGAATGATAATAAAACGGCATGAATACTTCATAAATTATAGATACGTTGGAGACGTATCAAGCTCCTAAGGAGGCAGTCTGGATCAAGAAGTTTCTTGAAGAAGTTGGTGTGGTCCCCCGTGAAATGAACCCAATGGCACTCCATTGTGACAAAGTGGCGTCGTTGCTCAAGCAAAGGAACCAAGATCCCACATGAAGACCAGGCACATCGAGCGCAAGTATCACATTATTCGAGGACATGTCAAGAAGGGTTTTTTGAAGGTGCTTAAGGTTCACACGGAATTGAATGTGTCTCATCCGATGACGAAGGCTTTACCACAAGCAAAACATGAGCAACACCGGATAGCCATAGGTGCTAAAGAGACTATGTAAACTAGATTATTGACTATAGTGCAAGTGGGAGACTGCTGGAAATATGCCCTAGAGGCAATAATATTGTATTATTATATTTTTGTTATTCATAATCAAGAGTTTATATTTCATGCTATAACTGCTATGATCCTGGAATATGTGATTCAGTGGAAAACTCATATGCACGTGTGGAATGATAAATGGTCAAACAATAGGTTCCTGGTCCAGCCTCTAGGGATAGCTCAAGTGTTTTTGGAGATCATGTTTTTTGGATCTTAGGATATCGTTAGGTGCAACGGTAGTCCTAAAACAACATTGAGGGTATGATGTTAGAAGAATGATCATATTGAATCAACCCAATCTTGTATGTTATACTTTGTGATCATATTGTCTGAAATCATTTGTTATAACACCGAGTGTTAGCATGTATAATTTAGTTCCTCAGACCATGAGAGTGTCTTGGTTACTTCCTACCAGACGGTGGACTTTGGGGTTGCTCAAACATCATCTGTAACAAGGTGATCATAACGACAACTTTCAGGTTCACTGGAAAGTTTGATAAGTGAACGAACAGCTCGAAGTGTGATTTTCTCCTCCGACGATGGAGAGATATTCTTAGGGCCCTCTCGGTGTGGCGGCATCCATCATCGTCTGGCCAGACACATGTGACTACGTCACGGGGATGCCGAAACACATCAACGAGAAAGAAGAACAAAACCGGTAACATGAGCAACGGTATAGTGGCATGGTGATGACCCTGGAGGATACCGATGCACACCGGGTTTTGTAAAGTATCACGAAGCAAAGGGAACGTCACATGATGTCCAAAGGATCACTCGAATATCATTTGTGTAATCATAGGGACCGATGTCGGTGTCAAAACCGGTGGATCTCGGGTAGGGGGTCCCGAACTATGCGTCTAGGATTGATGGTAACAGGAGACGGGGGACACGATGTTTACCCAGGTTCGGGCCCTCTCTATGTAGGTAATACCCTACTTCCTGCTTGATTGATCTTGATGAATATGAGTGTTACAAGAGTTGATCTACCACGAGACCGTAATGGCTAAACCCTAGAAGTCTAGCCTATGTGAATATGGTAATGTGTGTCCTTTCCGGACTAACTCCTCCAGTTTATATAGACACCGGGGGGATCTAGGGTTTACATAGAGTCGGTTACATAAGAAGGAATCTTTGGTCGCCAAGCTTGCCTTCCACGCCAAGTAGAGTCCAATCCGGACACGGGTACAGTCTTCGGCCTTCATGTCTTCATAGCCCATCAGTCCGGCCCATAGGTAACAGGCCGGATGCCCGAGGACCCCTTAGTCCAGGACTCCCTCAGTAGCCCCTGAACCTGGCTTCAATGACAAGGAGTCCGGCGCGCAGATTGTCTCCGGCACTGCAAGGCGGGTTCCCCTTTCCGAACTCCAAGATAGTCTTCGGATGCGGTAACAGTATCCGGACCTGCCACATACATACCATACATAATCGCAGAGAGAATACATATTTTCACACGAGTTCTATCCGCTGACAGCTTTATAACACGGCACCATGTCTGTCCGGCCATAATTGCGAACCATTTTTCGTCTACCGCTCCATGTTTTGAGATGCGGTTGCCATTGGCACGTCTTGTCAAAGCAGAGATCGTGTCCCCTTATCGCGCGATTCTCATCAATGCGGGCATGGGTAACCCAACCGTGTCGTTTATACGGCCCTTGGGAATAGGCGAGCTTTCAGGACGAGCGAGGAGGCGTTCGATATTTGCAGCCTCTATAAAGGGGGTAAGGATTCCCCTTTCTCACCCACGCCCCTTCTTTCCCTCAGCCCTTCCGTCCTTGAGCTCCAGCGCCCAAGCTTTAGCTTTTCTTCGTCCAAGAAAGCACTCCAAATATGTCTGGATCCGGAGCTGGAGGCAAGTGGATGGCCTCCTCCGTTAAGAAGAAGGACATCAAGGAGCTCCGGGAGGCCGGATACCTAGCCAAGGAGATCGTTCACCGACTCCCGGCCAAGGGGCAGATCGTCCCTACTCCAGAGCCCCATGAGAGGGTTGTGTTTCTCACACATTTTGTCCGCGGACTGGGATTCCCTCTCCATCCATTTGTCCGTGGACTGATGTTTTACTATGGGCTGGATTTTCATGACCTAGCCCCCAACTTCATCCTCAACATTTCGGCATTTATCGTCGTTTGTGAGGCCTTTCTCCGCATCCCACCTCACTTCGGCCTATGGCTGAAGACCTTCAATGTGAAACCGAAGGTGGTGAGCGGTCAACAAGCAGAGTGCGGAGGCGCCATGGTGGGCAAGATGCCCAATGTCACCTAGCCCGAAGGCTCTTTTGCGGAGACGGTGAAGGGATGGCAGTAGGGGTGGTTTTACATCACCGAGCCATGTGACACCGATTGGGTAGCGGCCCCCGAATTCCGATCCGGAGTTCCGATGTGGCTCACTTCCTGGCAAGAGAAGGGCCTGACCTGGGGATCTTCGAACAAGATAACTGGGCTCCAGACATGCGTCCAGAACATGATAACTATTGGGGATATAACTACTGGTGTCACCCGCCCAGGAGGGGCCGGGTTACGTCACGACGATAATCCCATGAAGCCCAATAACAAGCTTGAGGATGGCGGTTCAGTAATGGGCTTAAGGCCTAGAGGCGGCTTAAGGCCTGTAGTGATAAACCGCCGTTAAGGCATGACTTGTAGTGTAAGGCAGGAATAGTTAGGAGTCCGAGCCAGACACTGTTATAAGTCGGCCGGGTTTCTGAGAGCCGCTGGGCGTTAACCTCTCTATATAAAGGGACGACCCAGCGGCGGTTCAGGACAAGGAAGATCAGATCGATAGCCAGGCACAGCGGTTTAGCTCCCTGGTCATCGAAACCCTAAGTAATCCAACCTCAACTGGAGTAGGCTTTTACCTTCACTGTAAGGGGCCGAACCAGTATAATCCTCGTGTCCTTTGTCCCGTTTAACCCCTTTAAGCTTCCTAGTTGCGATGGCTCCACGACTAAGTCCTTGCACGAGGACATCTGTCGTGACAATTCCACGACAGTTGGCGCCCACCGTGGGGCCAGCGCACGGTGGATTTGAGTTCTTGAAGGGAAGCTTCAAAGGGCTCAAGGGATACGCTGTGGGCCGGATGACCAAGAGTCGTCGTGGCAAGCTCTACATCGACGAGCAGGCTGGGGCCCCGACGCCGGCTCAATCGAGTACGGGTACCGGGTCCCCTTCGGCGGAATCCACATTTTCATTGGCAAGATTGGCGAGTCGGGCCCTGAGCCGGACCTCTGCACCGACCTCATCGAGACGGCTCAGTGTGCGAGACCCGCCCGGACTCTGCCTGCCTTGAAGCGTGCTTTCGTGGGATGCGTCCATGGAGGACTCTCTGAAGGATCTGGATCTGGCGATGAGACGGCCGCCCGCTCTGACGGCGAGTCATCCAGAGATGAGACCAACTCATTGTATCAACTTCAAGATGGCAGGCTCAGGGGTTGTTCCGATGGAAACAGTATTCCGGACCCCTTTGAGCCGCCAAGCCGGGTCGGAATATTCATGGCCGGCACACAACCTGTTCAAAACCCCGCCGCTAGGGCAGGAGGCCCTGTGCACTCGCCGGCTCAGGTGCTAATGGATCTCACAGATAAGATGACGGCCCTGTTAACTGCCACGGTCGTCCCGGCGGATCAAGCTCAACATGATGCAGAAATAGCACAACTAAAATTGGACATAGCGCAGGCCAAGGAAGACCTGGCAGCAGAAGGAGTTAGGATGGCTGCAGAGCGGGCGGCTCTGGACGCCCAGGCTCAGTTTATTCAGGCGCAGTCTTTCCGGCTCACGATGGATCAGAACGCATCCAATGAGGTCATGAGAAGGAGGTATCAGAAAGCTCAATCTCGGCTCCCTCCGGTTTATGACCCTCGCAACCTCTTCAATACACCCGGTGCAGGGCCTAGCAACCCACCAGAGATGATTCAGATCACAGCACCCGGGGTGGGAACGCTGGTTCAGCCACCAGTGATGGGGCCTCCCCGTGTGAATACTGCACCGCCTCCGTACGTGCCAACACCACCGGGTCATTATTCTAACCCGTTGGAAAACATGATCGCTGCAGCAGCGCGACTAGCGGCTCTTCCGGTTGAGGGTGACTCCCCAACGGCGGTCGAAACCCGCAGAGTCAGAGAACTTCTTTAGACGGCTTTGGCGCAGCAGGAGGCATATTCATATAGTCGGGACAGGATTCATTCGACCCCTCGACAGGCAATTCGTCAAAACCGGAGTCCGAGTTATAGCAGACACATGGCGTCGGCGACCGGCTCAAGCAACGTCCAGCGCCATGACTTTCCTGGGGGGCATGGCCCGGCACATAATGGAGCCTTTAATGTGGTAGATCAAGACAGAGCGCGTCAGGAAGCTCAGCAGGCGGCTCAGATGACGGCTTACCAGCCTCTTCCGGTTCACCCGACGGCTTCTGTTGAGGCAGGCATGGCTACCAGAGCCGGAGGCGTCCCTTGCCTGGTGCCGGCTCTCTGTAACGAACGTCTGCCCAAGGACTTCAAATGACCTAGGAAGGTACCTAATTACACGGCTGATTTACAGCCCGGAGCATGGGTTGAGAGCTACGAGATGGCTATGGAGTTGCTGGAGGTCAGCGAAGCGGCAATGGCCAAATACTTCACCATGATGTTGGATGGGACTGCCCGCACTTGGTTGAAGGGACTGCCGCCCAATTCCATCGGGTCATGGGCAGAGCTAAAAGCCCGGTTCATCCAAAACTTTAAAGATACATGTAGGCAATCTATGTCAGTTGTGGATTTGACTAACTGCAAACAGCAAGAAGGCGAGTCTACAACCCATTGGGTACGCCGGGTCAAAGAGATAATACATTCGTCTGATAAGATGGATGCCGGCTCTGCGGTCTTGATGTTGGAGCAAAATTGTCGTTTTGCGCCCCTAAAGATGAAACTTGGGCGGCTCAAGCGCGATTGCAACGATATGGGTACGCTGATGGCGGCTCTGGTCAAGTACGCCGACTCTGATAGTACCAAGGATCCCGCGTCTGATGAGGAAAAGACAGGGAAGGGAAAGAAGAATGGCAACGGGAAGGGCCCTCAGCATAACCCGGCGAACCAGGGAAGTAATAAGCGTAAGGCTGATGGCAGTATGGAATTTGTGGCCAACGCCAATGCGCAAGGTAACAACCACCGACGTAAGGGGAGACCACCTCCCCGATCCGCCGGATCAGGCCCGACGCTTGAGCAATCATTGAATGAGCCCTGTCCAAGGCACGGTTCTAGGGAGAAGCCAGCCACTCATCTATGGAAGGACTGTGCAATCATGAAAGCTTTCAAAAATTCCAACACTTTCAATGGCAACAATGGGCAGGGCGGCGGCTCAGGCGGCAGCGGCTTTCATGGCCCGGGCGGCGGTTCAAATTCCAATTTTCAGAATTTTCAAAGTAACCAAGGGGGTTTCAACCAGCAATCTGGCCAGGGTAATTAGCAGCAGCAGCAGGGGGGATATCAGACCAATCCAAAGCAGCTCAACAGTGGACAGTATCATGTGTTTACTACCAGTTTGTGCAAGCGAGACCAGAAGCTTCATAAAAGGGCTGTGAACGCTGTTGAGCCGGCGGTTCCACGTTACTTGCGATGGTCTGAGCAACCTATTGTGTGGAGTAGGGAGGATCACCCTCCCCGGGTTGATAATCTGGGTCACCTGGCTTTGGTGGTGGCTCCTCAGGTTGGAGGGTATAAATTGACTAAGGTGCTCATGGACAGGGGCAGCAGCATCAACATCCTCTATTATGAGACCTTCCGTCGTATGGGATTAACCGATAAAAACCTCAGCCAGTCCAATACTGTTTTCCATGGCGTGGTGCCTGGTAAGTCGGCGTATCCAGTTGGTAAGATCGAGCTGGAAGTAGCCTTTGGAGATGAGTACAACTCAAGGGCGGAAAAATTGACTTTTGAGGTGGTCAAGATCAGAAGCCCGTACCATGCTCTATTTGGGCGGCCGGCTTACGCCAAGTTCATGGCACGGCCATGTTATGTATACATGCAGCTCAAGATGCCGGGTCACAACAGGACCATTACGGTTCACGGCAGCCGAAAAGTAGCTTTGGAGTGCGAGGAAGGTGACGCCGCTTATGCTGAATCTGTTTGTGCGACAGAGGAGTTGAAGTTTTATAAGGATAATGTTGACCCGGCCGATATGACATCTCTGAAAAAGCCAACCTCGGAGCATGAGCCGGTAATGAAATTTAAGTCGGCCGATGAGACTAAGCTTGTTGACTTTGTTCCAAGTGACTCATCTAAGCAGTTCAGCATCAGCGCCAATCTGGATCCTAAATAGGAAGGCGCGCTCATCGAGTTCATCCGTGAGAACCGGGACATCTTTGCATGGAAACCTTCTGACATGCCGGGTGTACCGAGAGAGCTCGCTGAGCACACTCTTAATATTGATCCAAAATTTAAGCCAGTCAGGCAATTCCTCCGTCGGTTTAATGAGGAGAGGCGGAAGGCCATTGGTGAGGAAGTAGCTCGGCTCTTGGCAGCCGGGTTCATTGTGGAAGTCTTTCATCTCGAATGGTTAGCTAACCCGGTGCTCGTACTCAAAAAGAACGGCACCTGGCGTATGTGTGTGGATTATACGGATTTAAACAAGGCTTGTTCGGCTGATCCTTTTGCTCTCCCTCGTATTGATCAAATTATTGATGCTACGGCGGGTTGTGAGCGTTTGAGTTTTTTGGATGCGTACTCTAGTTACCATCAGATCAAAATGGCTGTTAAGGACCAAGAGAAGACGGCGTTCATTACTCCCTTTGGAGCTTTCTGTCATGTGTCTATGCCTTTTGGGCTCAAGAGTGCACATGCGACTTACCAGCGTTGCGTGCAGAATTGTCTTCATAATCAGATTGGGCGCAACGTTCACGCCTATGTGGATGATATTGTGGTCAAATCCAGGGAGAAGGAGACCTTGATAGATGATCTGAGAGAGACCTTTGATAATCTCCGGGTTTACAAGATGATGCTTAACCCGGCCAAGTGTGTTTTTGGTGTTCCTGCAGGCAAGCTCTTGGGTTTTCTGGTTTCTTACAGAGGCATTGAAGCTAACCCGGAGAAGATCAAGGCAATCACCTCTCTGGCTAAGCCGGTGTGCATAAATGACGTCCAACGTCTGGCGGGTCGCATCGCTGCTTTGAGTCGATTTATAAGCCGGTTGGGCGAAAAAGCCATACCACTGTATCAGATGATGAAGAAAACAGATGACTTTGTCTGGAGTGATGCTGCTAATACTGCCTTTGAGGATTTGAAAAGATAGTTAGCTGAGCCGCCAGTCCTTGCTGCTCCTGTCGATAAGGAGCCCTTATTGTTGTATGTAGCCCCTAACACACGAGCCGTCAGTGTGGCCGTCGTGGTGGAGCGCAAGGAGGCGGGTAAGGAACATCCGGTTCAGCGGCCGGTTTACTATGTCAGCGAAGTACTCATTGAGTCCAAGCAACGATATCTACATTGGCAGAAGCTTGTTTATGGGGTGTTCATGGCAAGCCGGAAGCTTAAGCATTATTTCCAGGGTCACCCCGTCATTTTGGTTAGTTCTGCTCCTTTAGGAGATATCATCCAAAACAGAGAAGCCACCGGAAGAGTTGCTAAGTGGGCCATTGAACTTGGGCCTCATGATTTAAAGTATGTGCCACGCACTGCTATCAAATCTCAAGCATTGGTAGACTTCATCAACGACTGGACAGAACTGCAGATGCCTGAGGAGAGGCCAGATAACACATACTGGACTATTCACTTCGATGGGTCCAGGCAGTTGGAGGGCTCGGGGGCTGGAGTCATTTTAGCTTCCCCTCGAGGTGACAAATTTTGTTATGTGCTACGGTTGATGTTCCCCTGTACTAACAATGTAGCTGAGTATGAGGCCTTGCTCCATGGTCTTCGGATGGCTAAGGAGATGAGCTTAGGTTGGGTGAGATGCTTTGGCGAGTCAGATTTGGTGGCTCAACAGGTATCAAGCAAGTGGGATTCCAAGGACCCCCTCATGGTGGCTTATCGTCGTGAAGTTGATGCCATCGCCGGGCATTTTCAGGGTTATCAAGTGGAGCACATTGACCGCAAAAAGAACGAGGCGGCTGATGCCTTAAGCCGGCTGGGCTCTCAGCGTAAGCCGGTGCCACCTAATACTTTCTTGGATATTCTGCATAACCCTTCTGTCAAGTTGCCTACAGAGGAAGACTTGGTTGTTCCTGACCCAGAAGCACAGTTGGTGGCGGCTCTTCACGTCATCCCAGATTGGACAGTGCCATACTTGGCTTACATGACCTGGGGAGACTTGCCTGAGGATGAAACTTTGGTCAGACAGATAACCCGGCGGTCTAAGTCAATGATAATTATCAATGGCGAGCTGCATCATCGTAGTGTTACTGGGGCTTTTCAGCGTTGTGTTTCCCCTGAGGAGGGTCAAGAAATTTTACGAGAGGTTCACGAGGGGGATTGTGGCCATCATGCCGGCTCAAAATCCCTTGTGGCGAAGGCTTTTCGTCAAGGTTTTTATTGGCTGACGGCTCACGCTGACGCAGAGGACCTAGTCAGTAAATGTGACGGTTGTCAGAAGTTCTCAAGACGTGCTCACTCGCCGGCTCAAGAGTTGAGGATGATTCCAATCACTTGGCCGTTTGCAGTCTGGGGTCTTGATATGGTTGGGCCTTTCAAAAGGTCCAAGGATAAGAAGACCCACCTCTTGGTGGCGGTGGACAAGTTCACAAAGTGGGTTGAGGCAGAACCAGTTAGCAAGTGTGACGCAGCCACGGCGGTTCAGTTCATGAAAAAGGTGATATTTCGCTTTGGTTTTCCACACAGCATTATAATTGACAATGGTACTAATCTGTCTAAAGGCGCCATGGAAGAATTTTGCCAACGAGAGCATATTCGGCTTGATGTTTCATCAGTAGCTCACCCCCAATCCAATGGTCAAGCTGAGAGAGCCAATCAGGAAATCTTGAAGGGCATCAAGCCCCGGCTTTTGGTCCCTTTGCAACGGACGCCGGGTTGTTGGGTGGAGGAGTTACCCTCTGTGTTATGGAGCATCAATACTACTCCTAACAGGTCTACGGGTTACACGCCTTTCTTCATGGTCTACGGAGCTGAGGCGGTTCTCCCTAGCGACATCCGTCATGACTCGCCTCGAGTGGCGGCTTATGTCGAGGCGGACAATGAGCAAGCGCGTCAAGATGCTCTTGACTTGCTGGACGAACAACGTGACGTAGCAGCAGCTCGCTCGGCGATTTACCAACAAGACTTGCGCCGCTATCACAGCCGTCGGGTTAAGTCCAGGACCTTTCAGGAAGGTGATTTGGTGCTCCGGCTCATCCAGGATCAGACAGATGCACACAAGCTATCCCCACCTTGGGAAGGGCCCTTTCTGGTCAGCAAGAACTTGCACAACGGGTCATACTACCTCATCGATATTCGAGAGCACAAACATTCATGTAAGTCGGAGGAGGAGACCCACCGGCCGTGGAATATAGCTCAGCTTCGGCCTTATTGCACCTGAGCCACCAGCTCTCGTAATGTACATATTTCTATAGCCATGTATATATTATGATGAATAATAAAGCAGGACCTCTGTCCTTTTTTCCCCTCCAAAGGTAAATGTGCCATTGTTATTTTCATTATGATATCACATGATCACTTGGAGGCTGATTCGGCTTATGATCGTATTCGAATCTAGCCGTTAAATATATGATCACTTGGGGGCTTCCTGTTCAAACATAGGTCATATCCGAACCAAAGAGAACATAGCTGTCGATACCCACTTGATTGGCATATTGCCGAGCTCACTGGGGAGTTTCTTGATCATATTTGAATCATGGCTCAACCCCCTTTGGGAACCGACGTGGATCGTATTCAAATCAGGGTCGTTAAACAACTCTCAAGATCATTTGGGGGCTTCCTGTTCAAACATAGGTCATATTCCAACCAAAGAGAACATAGATGCCGATACCCTCTTGATCGGCAACGCCAAAGCCACTGGGGGCTATATGATCGTATTCGAATCTTAGCTTAACCCCTTTGGGATGGTTCTCTGGTCGTATTCGAATCAGAAGCCTCCAAATTTTTGAAGTCTCTTTGTTGCAAACAAGTTCTTTTGATTATATCTAAAGTGTTCAAGGGTGGTTTCTACTCCACCGGCTTAACTTTGGTCAATAAAGTTGATCGCACATGATAAGCATCATGTTACATAGTGGGGTTCTGTACTCATTATAGGGATCACATAAACCGGAGGTGTACTTGAAGGATCACAGGTATGCTGTTATGGTTGTCTCAAGGATATAATGGAGGACCGGTTTGTTATGATTCCGGGTTATATGAAAAATGTATGACTCTCCATGCGGTAAGCCGCCAAGGGACTTGTGATTTGTTTTTCTACGCAGGACAGTTAAAGACAGCTCTTTAAACATAAGGAAAACAGAGGATCAAGTATAACTCGGAAGAATATAAAAGGGCAGCTTAACCAATGTTGAGCGCTACACACGTGCGCGATGGCACGACAAAATTAAGTGTTTGTCCTACTCTATTACATGACTCCCCGAGTCCAAAAGGTGAGGCATCGTCTTTTAAGACATAACCATGAGCCGCCTGCGAGATCAAGGGCGTTGTTGGCCTGAGGTTTCCGGGTCATCCCTCTCCGCTCCTCCGGCTGTTTCCATGACCTGGAAGGTTGATGATTTCCAGTCAATGCCACTCAAGGCTTCAAATTGAGCCTCATCATCAATTAACCCGGCCGGGTCAACTTCAGGGGCAAAGGTATGCTTACGAGTTGGAGGAATCAGGCTGACTGCTTCATAACGTGGTGTTGGGATTCTCTGATTCTCCGTGTCATAGCCCGGTTGATATTTGGTAAGATCTCTGTCATTGCCAATCAAAGTGGCCACAGGGCGTACGCTCGTCACACAAGCGGCGAAGTCCTTCTGGTCAAAGGGGGTGCCATCTTCCTTCAAGCTGGGATACCCAAGGGCGATGTCGGTCGGGTCTAGCTCCGGTAGAAACGCCTTGGCCCGGCTCAGAGCGGCTATAGCTCCGGCTCTTGCAGAAGCCCGTCTCAACTCTTGGAAGCGTTGAGGAAGTACGGCAAGCCGCCTGAGTACATCCGCCAGGTGAGTGGGAACTTCATTTGATAGAGCCACAACGGCTAAGGCACGTTGTGACCCGGTGTAAAGTTGCTCTACCAAGGTATAAACCGCCTTCAATTTTGTCAGCACATTTTGATTAAGATTGGAGCTCCTAGGGCCTGCATTGCAAAGACAGGTAAGCTGATGATAATTGAGATGCTCTTTGGAAAAGATGTAAACAAGCTAAAAACTTATAGAGTAGCTTACCAAAGATTGCGGAGACCATCTGAGAAACATGGTGTTTTAAGCCGGATAGCTCGGCGGCTGTTCCAACAAGAGTAGCCTCCGCTTGTTCGGCCCGGCTGAGCAAAGCCGCCTTTTCATCAGCCCAGGCTTTTCTCTCTGCTTCAAATTTCTTCTTCAGTTTCTCTTGAGCAGATACACTGATTTCAAACTTGGAGTTGGCCTTTTGGGTTTCATTTTCTTGAGTCTTCAGGCGGTTCTTTAAATCAGAGATCTTCGATTCAAATTCCTTGACGGCGGCCTGTATAAATTCCGGGTACCGTTAGGGTGATTATAATGTAACATTAAGTCCCAAGCACTTTGCAAGCAAAGACACTTGGCACTTGGGGGCTAATGTATGCTGAAGAGCTCTATTTACAGTGGCGGTTCATGCAAATAAGTCCCAAGCACTTTGCAAGCAAAGGTACTTGGCACTTGGGGGCTAATGCATATTGCTGTTCAACTACTTGATCAAACAAGGTAAGGACCGGTTCAGATATGCTGATTCAACCGGACCTTGAGTGCTATCAGGTAAGCCGTTTTTCTTGCAGTGATTACTAAGTCGGTATTAAGTCTATAACATATTTTATCATAAGTAATAGACTTGGGGGCTGGCATGGTAAGTATAACTATGGAGTAAGAAAGAGAGTTGTACCTCAGATTTTTGTTGTATTTGTTTCACCATGTCAATCTCCAGATCCCGGCTGTTGTGCACTTGATTCACATAGCCAGAGACAATATCTTCAATGCTTAGATGAGCATAATCAATGACGGCCAGCTTGGCCCGGCGGCGCTCCAGAAGTTCTTCTTTGGCAGAGCACTTGGCCAGCACGGTAGGTCGTCCCGGTTCGACAAACTCAGTCCGGATGATCTCAACATCCGGATCATCTGGATGAGCCGGGCTGGGAATCTCTGGGTTCTCCATAGCTTGTTCAGCAGATGGAGCAGTGGTGGCATCAGGAGATGGCACAGCCAGCGGTTCATCAGCAGAGGCATCAGGAGCAGCCGTTCTGAGTTCCGGCTCAGCCAGGACCGGCTCTTCGGCCGGCTTATTTTTCTTCGCCCTCTTGCCGGGTTTCACTTGTACACTGCAAGTCAAAGGGTTAGTGCAAACACATGAGTAAGATAAGCATAAAATCAACTGATCATCATTACCCGGGAGCGGTTTTGAAAGTCGGCAAGCTGGACTGCATTGAGTCGCCGGAGGAAGGCTAAGTTCCCTGGTAGTTTGAGTCGGAAGAATTAAGGGGTTGACGACTGGCGCCCACCAAAGGATACAAAGAATATAAGTCGGAGATAACCTCAGTCTGGCGCTTCCTTGATGCTTCGGGTAAGCCGGAGGAGAGGTCTGCATCTTTGCTGGTCCGGGTCTGCCTCCGGCTCTCAAAAATCTGTCGCTTCAAAAGAAATTGAGGATCTTGATAAGCTAAAGGATGTGAAAATCTTACTTTCCGGGTTACTCTTCGGACTTTCCGTCTCGGCAAAAGCTCGGAGTCGGAGGAAATTATAGTTACCTCTTCATTCACTTCATGACTCGTTCCGGTGTCCTCCTGCTGATAATCCGTGTCAATAAGATGGTTAAAAAAGGAGCCTAAAGAGTCAAGAGCTACCTCTGACTCGGAGGTGTCTTCCAGACGGAGCAGGTCCGAGGCGCTAGGTTTATTCCCCTTCTTACGGGGAGCGGCTTTCCTGGCGGCTTTCTTAACTTTTCTGGCTTTCTTGGCGGCTTCGTGGTCATACTTGACCTTCTAGAATTTATCATTAGCCTGTAAAATATAACAAAGGTTAGTGAGTTAAGACAAAATCGTTAAAATGGAAGGAGAACTATTTAGGTCAATGGTTTACCGCTGGAGCCGGGTTAGTCTTGCAGAAAGGGCTTAAGCCCACTCTCCCGCAATCTGCCAGGCTCTCGTTCAGAAGCGACTTGGTTGTATCATCAATGACGTCCTCAGATAAGTCGTCTGGACTGTGTCGAAGAGGATCATCCTTCTGGCCCGTGTAATCACACATCAAGCCAGGGCGGCGGCTTAAAGGAATCACCCGCCAGGCGACCCAGACCCGGACCAGATCAATGCCATTTAAGACGTTCCCCAGGAGAGCTTTGATTTTGTTGATGGTGGGAGTAAGTGGTTGACGTTCAGCTTGATATAATTTGTCTGGCAAGGGGTGATTTGACTCCAGACGCAGGGTGTGAAAGCCGGGCGGAGGGTTCTCATCAGCCGGAGAAGTGTCTTGGCAGTAGAACCATGTCTGGTTCCAATCTTTCGGGTGGCTTGGCGGCTCAGCATAAGGGAAGAGACAATCTCTCCATCGTTGGATTGAGATTCCACCGAGTTCCAAGCTAGGCCCGTTGGCACATTCATTCTGGCGGTTCAGGTAAAATAACTCCCTAAAGAGTAGCAAGCTGGGTTCTTCTCTGAGGTACACCTCACAGAACACTTGGAAGTTGCAGATGTTTGACACGGAATTGGGTCCGATGTCTTGAGGTCGCAGATCAAAAAAGTGCAGGACATCTCTGAAGAATTTTGAGTCGGGAGGAGCAAAGCCCCGATTCATGTGATCAGTAAATATGACAACTTCCCCATCCTTGGGTTGAGGCCTCTCTTCTGACGGGTCAGGAGCACGATAGGACATGACCTCTTTCTTTGGCAGGTAACCCGTTTTCACGAAGTCAGCTAAGATGTTGTCAGTGACGTTGGATCTAACCCAGTTGCATGTGATGGGTGCTTTGGGAGCCTTAGGCAGCATTGTGAAAGATGGAAGCCTATGACAAAATTTCCGGTTCAAATTTAAGCCGGAGGAAAATTTCAGTTCAGTATTCAAGATGGCGGCTTATGAAAGGGCCTAATGATATATGGTTAATTGTGTCATGTTATTTAAGCCGTCGTGGATATCATGAGCAATCAAGTTATTTAACTCTATTATGAATGATCCGGAAATTTTACAAAGCATGGCCTCTTTTAAGCCGGCGATATGAGCCGCCATGGCTAACAGATGCAATTTTTGCCTAAGTGTTGCACAAACAAGTTTCACAGATTGCAGGGATTATTTTGGATCAAACGATCGTCCAGAAAAGAAAAATTTCTAGACCTAAAAACTGGTACAGAGAAGTTCGAGAGCTCTAAATGAGGTCTTTTTGCAAACAAAAGGGATCTGCTAGTATTGAAAATGGGTGTGAAACGACTACCGCCGAAGTTATGCACTACTCTTAGATCAAAGGAGGCCGTTGAGGAAGAACTGCGAAGGAATCGCGAGGAACCACGAAGAACATAGAAGAACTCGCGAACCCTAATGCGGATCTAGTATATGGGACAGCGAGGACTTACTGGTGCTGATGAGCAGCGGAGGTGCGCTGCGGTTCTCTGGTCAAGACAGGTCGATGCAGCAGCCTTGGTTGGTGCAGACGGGATGCGCGGCGGCGGTGGCGGAGCTCGGGCTCTGAGGTGTCGAGAGGAGGAAGACGATGGAAAGGGAAGAATGACGAAGACCTGAGGGCCGGGTCTACTTATAAGAGACGGCTGATGAATGGGCGCGAGAAACGAGGAGGCTGAAGACATGGTTATCCAGCTGCGGAGACGCCTCGATTTTCGGGACAATTATTAAGATAAGGATCTGTTGAGATACGTTGGGCAGAACGTGCATTAATGGCAGATGACGTCACGGCGGGTTACAGAGAATCCAGAAGATGACATCACGGCGGGTTACAGAGAATCCAGAAGATGACGTCATGGCGGGTTATAGCCTTTGCGCAGACGGAAGCCAGAAGATTTTTAATTATGGTATTGAAGATTGACATGAACCGGTTCAAATCAATCTGGGCCTAATGTTTGGGATATAACTACTGGTGTCACCCACCCAGGAGGGGTCGGGTTACATCACGACGATCATCCCATGAAGCCCAATATCAAGCTTGAGGACGGCGGTTCAGTAATGGGCTTAAGTCCTAGAGGCGGCTTAAGGCCTGTAGTGATAAACCGCCGTTAAGGCATGACTTGTAGTGTAAGGCAGGAATAGGTAGGAGTCCGAGCCGGACACTGTTATAAGTCGGCCGGGTTTCTGAGAGCCGCTGGGCGTTAACCTCTCTATATAAAGGGACGACCCAGCGGCGGTTCAGGACAAGGAAGATCAGATCGATAGCCAGGCACAGCGGTTTAGCTCCCTGGTCATCGAAACCCTAAGTAATCCAACCTCAACTGGAGTAGGCTTTTACCTTCACTGTAAGGGGCCGAACCAATATAATCCTCGTGTCCTTTGTCCCGTTTAACCCCTTTAAGCTTCCTAGTTGCGATGGCTCCACGACTAAGTTCTTGCACGAGGACATCTGCCGTGACAATTCCACGACAATAACCAAGAAGATCAAGCTGGTGAATGTGATCCAGGTTATGCTCATTCGCCGGATCTTTCCGTGCCAACGCCGGACTTGTCATTTGTGGGAGTACGACCCAGCCAAGCACCAGACGCTGCTAGAGCTCTTCGGCGCAACGCACGAAGGTATCTGGAAAGCGCTCTTTAAGGCTGGCAAGACGCCACCGCCCATGACTGAAGATCGCGGGCTTATCTTAAAGCGCCAGGCCAATCCGGTAAGTCTTTTAATGTTTTCAAGGTATACCCTTCACCGGCATATTTTGAGGATGGATTCTGAGCTCTTCTTCCCACTTTGCCAGGCCTGGATCGAGGTGGCGGGGCAGATTAACTGTCTAGCTCCGCTTCCTGAGGAGCAAGAATTCCCACTTCTGACGAAGCTGTTGTTTCCGGCACCTTATGACGTGCCAGAGAAGACGGCCAGGAAAGCGGCCAAAGGGGCCAAGAAGGGTGTAACACCCCGGATGTAACTTTCCATATTTGTAACTCCAACTCTTGCCATTTTTTGGCTATGTGTTATGATATTCCCTCCGTGGTTGGGTTTTGTCTTTCGTTTTGCATTTTGTTCATGTCATGCATCTCACATCATGTCATCATGTGCATCTCATTTGCATACGTGTTCGTCTCATGCATCCGAGCATTTTCCCCGTTGTCTGTTTTGCAATCTGACACTCCCACATGCACCGGCGCACCCCCTCTTGTCTCTTTTCGTGAGCGGGTGTTAAACGCTCTCGGAATGGACCGATTCTTGCCAAGTGGCCTTGGTACACCACCGGTAGACCACCTGTCAAGTTTCGTTCCATTTGGAGGTCGTTTGACGCTCCAACGGTTAACCAGGTAACCGCAAAGGCCTTTTGAGTGTGCAGCCCAACACCCCTCCAAAGTCACTTCCATGCTCTCCGTCATTTGATCAAGATCGTGTGGGCGAAAACCGCACTCCATTTGGAGTCTCCTAGCTCCCTCTAGCTATAAATAAGTGAACCCCCTCGGATTTTTCGCGCAGTCCAACCCTAACCCTTTCCCCTCTCCGCCGCCGGACACGTCCGTCCCGCGCCGGACGAAACCGCGCCCGTGCCCGCACAAATCCCACCGCGCCACGTGGCACGCCGCCGCTCCACCGCCGCCGGCCCGCGAAGCCCATCGCCGCCCGCGGGCCCGTACGCTGTCGTCC